>NW_028318746.1:811194-1022388 GCF_062004578.1 Staurois parvus | reverse complement strand
TAACAATTCTGTCTGTCCCTGAGTAACAATTCTCTGGCACTCAGTAACAATTCTGTCTGTCCCTGAGTAAAAATTCTGTGGCCCTAATTAAAGTTTCTGTGGCCCTAAGTAACAATTCTCTGGCACTCAGTAACAATTCTGTCTGTCCCTGAGTAACAATTCTCTGACACTCCGTAACAATTCTGTCTGTCCCTGAGTAACAATTCTCTGGCACTCAGTAACAATTCTGTCTGTCCCTGAGTAAAAATTCTGTGGCCCTAAGTAAAGTTTCTGTGGCCCTGAGTAACAATTCTCTGGCACTCCGTAACAATTCTGTCTGTCCCTGAGTATGAATTCCGTGGCCCTAACTAGCGTTTCTTTGTCCCTAAGTAAAGTTTCTGTGGCCCTCAGTAACAGTTCTGTGTCTGTGCGAGTAACAATTCTGTGTCTGTGCGAGTAACAATTCTGTGGCCCTAAGTAAAGTTTCTGTGGCCCTAAGTAACAATTCTCTGGCACTCCGTAACAATTCTGTCTGTCCCTGAGTAACAATTCTCTGGCACTCAGTAACAATTCTGTCTGTCCCTGAGTAAAAATTCTGTGGCCCTAAGTAAAGTTTCTGTGGCCCCGAGTAACAATTCTCTGGCACTCCGTAACAATTCTGTCTGTCCCTGAGTAACAATTCTCTGGCACTCAGTAACAATTCTGTCTGTCCCTGAGTATGAATTCTCTGGCACTCGGTAACAATTCTGTCTGTCCCTGAGTAACAATTCTCTGGCACTCAGTAACAATTCTGTCTGTCCCTGAGTAAAAATTCTGTGGCCCTAATTAAAGTTTCTGTGGCCCTAAGTAACAATTCTCTGGCACTCAGTAACAATTCTGTCTGTCCCTGAGTAACAATTCTCTGGCACTCCGTAACAATTCTGTCTGTCCCTGAGTAAAAATTCTGTGGCCCTAAGTAAAGTTTCTGTGGCCCTGAGTAACAATTCTCTGGCACTCCGTAACAATTCTGTCTGTCCCTGAGTATGAATTCCGTGGCCCTAACTAGCGTTTCTTTGTCCCTAAGTAAAGTTTCTGTGGCCCTCAGTAACAGTTCTGTGTCTGTGCGAGTAACAATTCTGTGTCTGTGCGAGTAACAATTCTGTGGCCCTAAGTAAAGTTTCTGTGGCCCTAAGTAACAATTCTCTGGCACTCAGTAACAATTCTGTCTGTCCCTGAGTAACAATTCTCTGGCACTCAGTAACAATTCTGTCTGTCCCTGAGTAAAAATTCTGTGGCCCTAAGTAAAGTTTCTGGGGCCCTGAGTAACAATTCTCTGGCACTCAGTAACAATTCTGTCTGTCCCTGAGTAACAATTCTCTGGCACTGAGTAACAATTCTGTCTGTCCCTGAGTAAAAATTCTGTGGCCCTAAGTAAAGTTTCTGTGGCCCTAAGTAACAATTCTCTGGCACTCAGTAACAATTCTGTCTGTCCCTGAGTAACAATTCTCTGGCACTCAGTAACAATTCTGTCTGTCCCTGAGTAAAAATTCTGTGGCCCTAATTAAAGTTTCTGTGGCCCTAAGTAACAATTCTCTGGCACTCAGTAACAATTCTGTCTGTCCCTGAGTAACAATTCTCTGACACTCCGTAACAATTCTGTCTGTCCCTGAGTAACAATTCTCTGGCACTCAGTAACAATTCTGTCTGTCCCTGAGTAAAAATTCTGTGGCCCTAAGTAAAGTTTCTGTGGCCCTGAGTAACAATTCTCTGGCACTCCGTAACAATTCTGTCTGTCCCTGAGTATGAATTCCGTGGCCCTAACTAGCGTTTCTTTGTCCCTAAGTAAAGTTTCTGTGGCCCTCAGTAACAGTTCTGTGTCTGTGCGAGTACCATTTCTATGTCTGTGCGAGTAACAATTCTGTGGCCCTAAGTAAAGTTTCTGTGGCCCTAAGTAACAATTCTCTGGCACTCCGTAACAATTCTGTCTGTCCCTGAGTAACAATTCTCTGGCACTCAGTAACAATTCTGTCTGTCCCTGAGTAAAAATTCTGTGGCCCTAAGTAAAGTTTCTGTGGCCCTGAGTAACAATTCTCTGGCACTCCGTAACAATTCTGTCTGTCCCTGAGTAACAATTCTCTGGCACTCAGTAACAATTCTGTCTGTCCCTGAGTATGAATTCTGTGGTCCTAACTAGCGTTTCTTTGTCCCTAAGTAACAGTTCTGTGGCCCTGAGTAACAATTCTGTGTCTGTGCGAGTAACAATTCTGTGGCCCTAAGTAACAGTTCTGTGGCCCTCAGTAACAGTTCTGTGTCTGTGCGAGTAACAATTCTGTGTCTGTGCGAGTAACAATTCTGTGGCCCTAAGTAACAGTTCTGTGGCCTTCAGTAACAATTCTGTGTCTGTGCGAGTAACAATTCTGTGTCTGTGCGAGTAACAATTCTGTGGCCCTAAGTAAAGTTTCTGTGGCCCTAAGTAACAATTCTCTGGCACTCAGTAACAATTCTGTCTGTCCCTGAGTAACAATTCTCTGGCACTCAGTAACAATTCTGTCTGTCCCTGAGTAAAAATTCTGTGGCCCTAATTAAAGTTTCTGTGGCCCTAAGTAACAATTCTCTAGCACTCAGTAACAATTCTGTCTGTCCCTGAGTAACAATTCTCTGGCACTCAGTAACAATTCTGTCTGTCCCTGAGTAACAATTCTGTGGCCCTAATAACGTTTCTGTGGCCCTAAGTAACAATTCTCTGGCACTGAGTAACAATTCTGTCTGTCCCTGATTATGAATTCTGTGGCCCTAACTAGCGTTTCTTTGTCCCTAAATAACGATTCTGTGGCCCTCATTAACAAGTCTGTGTCCCTGAGTAATGGTTCTCTGTCCCTAAGTAACTTTTCTCTGTCCCCAATTATCGTTTCTGTGGCCCTAACTCTGTCCCTGTCCCTAGTACAGAGCGGTCTGCCTCTGTTCAATAACTGCAGGCAAATGAAGAATTCCAAAATGGCCGCTATTTATAGCTCGACCATTACACAGTGCTGGCTGGCTGGCTGCTGATAGGCTGATGCGATCACATGTAGTTGAGGAATGCATTATGGGTCAGCGCGCCTTGTCTGCGCGCCTTCCCAGACATCCCCGCTCCGTCGCCGCACATGTCAGCCGCCATTTTCTGAAAAATTTCGATTCGCGCGTCCGAATTAGGCTATTTTTCGGATTCGGCACGAATCGAAATTTTTCCGATATTCGACTCGAATTCCACTTCGGATACTTCGATTCGCTCATCTCTAGTCCCTAACTTACATTCATACATACACATACTAGGGATAATTTAGACAGGATCCAATTAACCAACCAGCATGTCTTTGGAGTGTGGGAGGAAACTGGAGTACCTGGAGAAAACCCACGCAGGCACAGGGAGAACATGCAAACTCCAGGCAGGTGGTGCCATGGTTGGAATTCGAACCAACGACCCTAGTACTGCCAGATGGAAGTTCTAACCATTTAGCCACTGTGCTGCCAAGTATATCCTATTTATAAAAAATAGCACAGGTACAACCGATAACAGCAACGTTAGTCTAATCCCAGTAAACAGTTAACTTTAGTACTTCCTGACTCAAAGACCTGTAACAAGCATTCAGAACAGGAGAGTCAGAAATCTTGATCTCTACACGTGTTTAAGGTCTGGAACTCAACATACGAAAGCCAAGGGGTCTGCCAGGCATCTCCTTAGAATGTCACACTTCTGGCAGTGTTGAATACCTGTGTTCCTGTGGTTTATTTTCTCTAAACCTGCCTTACTACAGATCCTCTCATATTTGGTTCTCCATTCCACTTTCCTTTTTTCTTCCCCTCACAATCTCCTGAATCGCCGAAATGGCACCTAGATGACATTCCAGTGTATTCACATTTCAAAATTAAAATTCTGACCCACATTGTCCTGTACAACACAATGGGCTCATTTACTAAAACAGGAGAGTGCAAAATCTGGTGCAGCTGTGCATGGTAGCCAATCAGCTTCTAACTTCAGCTTGTTCAAATAAGCTTGTTCAAAAAAGAAAAAGAAAATTAAAGATGATTGGTTCCTATGCGAGGCTGCACCAGATTTTGTTCTCTCCAGATTTAGTAATTCAGCCCCTGTAGGTCACCCTCGGGGGTCAGCTGTACCACTCATGGAATTCTTTTGCACTGGATATAAATCCTGTATACAATGATGTTGAGCTGGGACACAGTGTTTTATGGCTCCGTACGAATATGTTCCTGCATTGTTATATGGAGTTCATCATTCACTGACTCCTACTGCTAATATTAATTTGTGAAGATCAACCCCCGTGGTATCACCAAACCAGTGCTGCCACTCAATGTCCCTAATCCACACCAGTCAGTGTCTCCAATCACCGACACCCACCCATAGTGTCTCTAATCATCACCACACCACTCACAGTGTCCCTGATCACTGCCACGCCAATCATATTGTCCCTGATCACCAGCACAACAGTCATATTGTCCCCAATCACCACCACACCAATCAAATTCTCCCTGATCACCAGCACAACAGTCATATTGTCCCTGATCACCAGCACAACAGTCATATTGTCCCCAATCACCACCACACCAATCAAATTCTCCCTGATCACCAGCACAACAGTCATATTGTCCCTGATCACCACCACACCAATCAAATTCTCCCAGATCACCAGCACAACAGTCATATTGACCATGATCATCAGTACAACAGTCATATTGTCCCTGATCACCGCCACACAAGTCATATTGTCCCTGATCACTGCCACACCAGTTAAATTCTCCCTAATCTCCATCACAGCAGATACAGTGTCCCAGGTCACTACCACACCAATTGCACCATCTCAACATATGAGCGGGGCTTGATGCACTGTGGCAGGGACACTCAACAGCAATAAATGATAAATGATTTAAATGATAGGCAGAAGTGTGCAGTCATGTGGAATCAACATTAAGGAACAACTTATAAGCGAGTGCTACTTTCATGGTTTACACTCTTACTCTGTGGTTATTGACACTTAAATATTCCTGACGCTCCTTCTGTTAGAGGACATCACTTCCCAGTTGTGCAGCATTTAGGTACCGGTACCGCAGAGCCTGTACTTGTCTCCAATAGTCCAGGAATATGTTACCCCTCTCCCACTGACTAATCCCAAGGGCTGGGACAGTGATAATAATGGGGGATTTTACCTGCCCTGAAATTAATTGGAGTATTGGCACTGCTGGAACAGTTAAAAGGCACACATTTATAAACCTATTACAAGACAATTTTATGATACAGTTCATAGAGGCCCCAAATAGAAATCATGCTCTGCTGGACCTGGTAATCTCAAACCATGGAGAGCTTCTTACGAATGTTCATATAAAAGAACATCTGAGTAGCAGTGACCATAACATGATTTCATTTATTGTTGGTTGTAAACAACAAACACATACTGGAAAGATAAAAACACTTAACTTTAAAACAGTAAATTTACCAAACCTGAGGGTTGCTTTCCTAGACTTAGGTTGGGAGGGAATACTGTACTGTCATCAAAGAACACAGAACAGAAATGGGAATTCTTCAAAAGGACCGTATGTGAGCACACTGCAAAAATATATTCCCATTGGCAATAAGTATAAAAGACTAAAAATAAAACCTATGTGGCTCACATCCAAAGTTAAAAAAGGTATAAATAATAAGAAAGGAGCTCTTTAGAAATATAAGAATGAAGGATCACTATCATCATTTAAGTGTTACAAAGAATATAATAGAATATGTAAAAATGAAATCAAGGATACAAAAATTCAAAATGAACGACACACTGCAAAACAAAGTAGAACAAACCCCCCAAAAATTTTCAAATATATTAATAGTAAAAAGGTCAGATCTCAGCAAGTAGGTCCTTTACAAAATAATCTACAGTGGGTGATTGGGGACAAAGAGCAGGCAAATTTATTAAATATCTTCTTCAGCTCTGTGTATACAAAGAAGCATGGGGAGTTCATGCCCATAATGCGGATGATATTGACACAACCCCAAAATGGTCCACAATGGACAATTTAGACACAATAAAGATGAATAAAGCACCTGGACAAGATGGCATACACCCACGGATCCTAAAAGAATTTAACTCTGTCATTTTAAAGCCATTGTTTCTAATATTTAAAGACTCTTTACTTGCTTCCCTCCTGGCCATTGCACTTAAACGGCCAGGTGGGAGCTTTGCTGTTCTGAGGGGATGTTCCTGTACATCTCTCTCAAGTTTTACATTTCCATGGGCACGCTATATACCCCTAGACCCCATCCAAGTTGTTAACCGATTAATAAACACAACTAAAAACCAGCTCAAAGACTGTTTACTGACTCTGAATGTACAAGTATGGAAAATGTGTGTTGCCTGGCCATACAGAGCTTAGGGGGACCCAACCAAAATCCAGCCGCCCTCAAGAGGGTAGTGCTATTCTAGCAATGCAGCATTCATTTGGATACAAAACATCTTTAAATATAGCTCACCCAACTTCCACTGTCTGATTGAAAACACCGACACTGTGTGGGTGCCTTGGGGAAACTCTTCTGACACCGCTGTCCATTTCACATGGACCCAGTGGACCCCAGACAAGGCTTTTAGCCATGATAAAAGCCGCCCCGAGGACCAGAAGCGGGGCTTCCTGGATTATGGGTCATTTAGCCAGTACAACAGGGACAGCGTCCAGCTGAAACCCACACACAAAGAAGGACAACCAGTCCTTTAGACCAGCTAGGTAGAGGAGCACGCCTAGGTCCTGCACATAGCAGCAAAAAAGAGGCACACAGAGGATGCAGGTGAACACAGTCCGTTCTAGAGAGAGAAGAAAGCAGATCTATGTGAGTAGCACTGACACCTAAAACACATAATTAGGCACATTTTAAACCCTGATCACCCTCCAGTTAACCTTTCACTGCCCTGTCACCAGTGTCACTAGTTCAGTGTACAGATTTTTTTACTGATCTCTGTATTAGTGTCACGGGTGACTTCAGATAGCGTTAATGTCAGTTGCTGTCCCTCCAAGATAGCGTCAGATTGCCCGCCACTACATTACCATCACAGTTAACTCTTTGATTGCCAGGAATATACTCACATACACACTATAAACCTCCATTGCTAGTTTAGCGTTTGAACAGATCAATATATTTGGTTATATCAGAACTATACTAGAGTCCATTAAAGTATAGTGTCCTCAAAAACTCAGGATCAGCCCCAACACCTGCCAGCACCTGTCACTTGATACATTACACACAAAACTGCAGCATTAGCAAGATCAGGCCTGATCTCTGCTATCACTAGCAGATAATTATTTTTGTAGCAGTTCAAGCAGTCCCTGATAGCCAGGTGCTTTTCTGCCCACGAGTCATACTTTGTACCTTTAAATTTATTGGCCAGCATGCGAGGCCGGCTCCGGAGATGGACGCTCAGTGAGGTGAGCTCCGTCCATCCACCAGATCGATAGCGGCTCACTACAACCCCAGGGAATACAAACCACACAGGAAGAACCATTAACCCCTCGGCACCCGAACGGGCTATGACCCACTGCCGCAAAACTCCGGGGCATCCAGGGAAGATGACAAGTTTCTTCCCTGCACTCAGCCCCTGCAGTCAAGATGGCGCCGGCTGCACACAGAACAGCCTCTCAGCAATGACCTCATAGATGCACACACAGACCATGAGGCAGACATCAAACAAATCAATCTCAAATTGGCAGATTTAGAAGATCGCTCCAGGCGAAACATCAAATTCCGTGGCATCCCAGAATCCGTCACTATAGACGCCATAGTCCCATATATTCAAAAATATATGAAAAATCTCATCCTTACCCTCACAGATGTAGAACTGGCTATAGACCGAGCACATTGAATCCCTAAACCATCATTTCTACCAGCTGCGTTCCCCAGGGATACACTGGTGCACATATACTTTTACC
Source organism: Staurois parvus (assembly GCF_062004578.1). Taxonomy (NCBI): domain Eukaryota; kingdom Metazoa; phylum Chordata; class Amphibia; order Anura; family Ranidae; genus Staurois; species Staurois parvus. The sequence goes on along the minus strand of NW_028318746.1, from coordinate 1,014,477 downwards.
ATGTGAAAGAAAGAATAAATGATTGCGGAAAGAAATTCTACCACAATTCCCTCAGCCCAAGCAAACATCAAATTGTTTGCAGACCTATCCAAAGCCACACTCTCCAACCGTAAAAAGCTTGTCACCATAACTAAAGCATTACGAAATCATGGAATCGGATACCAATGGGGCTTCCCCACGAAACTAAACATCAAACACCAAGGCAGATTTTACACAATCAAATCTCTAGAAGCAGGCATAGAGCTACTGAAAACGTGGAACATCATCCCAGCAGACTCCCACCAACCAGCACCCAACCGGCCGCAACAGAAGGAAACAGAATGGTCATAACCTTATGCTCAATATACTATCTCTATGCCCAACACCCTGGGCCTCACTCTCTAACGCATAAGCTGGCAATCGGCCCTTGATCGAATATGTTGAACTTTCGAGTTCTTTTCAAGCATGAGCTCTCGAATGAGTCATGCTTACTCGTGCCTCCACATTACACAGTAGCAGACACTGCTACACATGTTACTTGTGTTTTTTGCAAGTCTTTTTTACCCCTGTTCATACCCCACTCTACCAGTCAACAGTTGCTAGAACCACCCCTCTCAACAACCCCCTCTACACAATTGAATGCTCTTACTACAACTATGACCAACCCAAGCTCACCAAGCTGCATACTTGGCGGTCCACCACCTCCATCATGAGGAAAATCACTCCTCTCCACAATACCTGAAACACCATTGCTACGAGATCCAAACCATCTACAATCAATAAAATGATTACTATAACTTCACTAAATGTTCGAGGTCTCAACTCCCCTTTCAAGAGGTCATTGCTCTCGAGAGAAATCCACTCCATACAACCCGGCATCCTATTCCTACAGGAGACCCACTTTGCCTCACCCAAAATTCCTAAGCTCAACATTCTCCACCTCTCCACAATGTATATGGCAACAAACCCTAAAAAGAAGAATGGCGTCAATACAGCCATAAGAGACTCCCTGCAGTTCCAATTCATTTCAGAAACAGCAGACCCACAAGGCCACTACCACATATTGATCTGCAAAATCAATGATACTCCATACACATTGGTGAACGTCTATGGCCCTAATACCATACCAATCAACTCCAATTCTTCAATAAACTTAACTCCATCATTACTCAACACAGAAAAGGCAGACTTCTCATCGGCAGGGATTTTAACATTATCAGTAATCTTCTTCTGGACTCCTCATCCAACAAAAGATCTTCAAAACAGTCCCTCAACCAATTCCTCCATTCCAACGATCTTTATGACATCTGGAGATGCCAACACAGTACAGAAAAGGACTATACCTACTACTCTCCATCCCATTTATCCTATTCCAGAATCGATTTCTTCATCACCGATAAATGGGCTCTACAATACGTCACCTCCTCCAAGATTGGCACCATCACATGGTCAGACCATGCTCCAATCACTCTCTCTTGATGGCAAGCAACATTCGTCGATACCCCGAATATGGCGCTTGAACGCAACTCTGCTGAAAAACCGAGACTACAAGCAACAAATACTAGATGCACACAAGACATTTTTTGAACTTAACGATACACCTGATATATCCATACCCATTCTATGGTCAACTTATAAAGCATACATGAGAGGTATTTTGAAACAACTAAACGCTCGCATCACCAAAAATAGAACCCAACAAATAGATGAACTTCTCGCCTCAATCAAAACAAATGAAGAAAACAACAAAATATCCCCAGATCCATCAATCTCTTCATCCCTTACAGTAGATAGAAACAAATTAAGATACCGCCTACTTTACAAATATGATCTAAACCTCCAAAAAATTAAGGCAAAATTCTACTCACTAGGTAATAAAGCCAGCTCATTATTATCCAAAACAATAAAACAAAAACGGCTGAAATCCAAAATAGTTTCAATTAAACACCCATCCACGAATACCCTAAACACAAACCCGCAAGATATAGCTAATGCTTTTGCAAAATATTACCAAAACCTATACAACCTCAAGAATGACCCAGACACCATCCAACCAACAATCGCATTCATACAACAATTTCTCCACACGACTAATCTCCCTCAACTATCCCCAACCCAACTTGACACCATCTCTATCCCAATTTCTCCCAAGGAAATAGAAACGACCATTAAAACACTCCCATTCAACGAAATGACGGATACACAAACAAATACTATAAACACTTTTCCACAGACCTATCACCATACCTGACCAAACTCTTCAACCATGCTGCCAGCACAAGCTCATTTCCCAAAGACATGTTACAATCCATCATAACGACTATACCAAAACCTGGCAAAGATCCACAACTTGTCCAAAACTACAGGCCAATCTCGTTATTTAATACCGACATAAAACTATATGCCAAAATCATATCCCGAGGAATCCTCCCATACCTCCCCACCCTAATCCACCTAGACCAAGTAAATTTCATCCCAGGTTGCCAAGCACCCGACGCTACCAGAAGAATTATCTCCCTCCTACACAACTTAGAAAACACCAAAAGCCCCTCCTTACTCTTATCTTTGAATGCAGAGAAAGCATTCGACCGGATACACTGGCAATTCATGCAACTCACTGTTGAAAAATTCGGTATCACAGGTTGGATGCTGAACGCCATCCTATCACTATACTCACATCCCTCCGCCAGAGTGTTGACAGATGGCACGTTATCTGACCCCTTTGACATCTCTAACGGCACCAGACAAGGCTGTCCACTCTCCCCGATAATATTTACACTCCTTATTGAACCCCTAGCATCCAAACACAGAGAGGACCGGTCATTTACAGGAATCAAACACCTCAACGTGGAACACAAAATTTGCCTATTTGCGGACGATATTATATTAATGGTGACTAATCCAAAATCGTCCCTTAAAACGATTCGCTCACACCTCTATACCTACTCAACAGTCTCATACTACAAGCTTAACGAACCCAAATCTTCCATACTAAACCTTCGCATCTCACCCGAACTCCAAACTCTACTGGCTAAGAAATTCCCATTCTCATGGGAAACAAATAACATTTCTTACTTAGGAATCAGACTCACACCAACAACGGACCAACTATACACCGCAAACCATAAAACATTACTTGAAACTATTTCCCGAGAACTAACCACACTTCGCACCTCAGCACTCTCTAAACTAGGTCGAGTGGCAACCCTGAAAATGTACATTCTACCCAAAATCTAATACATATTCAGTACACTCCCCATACCAATCCCTAACTCATTCTTTTATATCCTACAAACAATCCTCCCAAAATTCCTATGGAACTCGAAAAAAAGCCCAGATGTACCACCAATCTTTTAATACGCCCTACATTTAAAGGAGGAGCAGGACTCCCACCCCTCAAGTCTTACTACACCGCTACTCTTTTAGATCAAATATACTTTTGGTGGAACCCATCAAAAGAAAAAATTTGGTCCGCAATGGAAACCGTTCCTTTTCACCCACCTAAACCCCAAAATATAATCCTAACTCCACCAACCAACCGAATAGAATACCAACTAAAAGACCCCTGCATACAAGCTTCCTTACAAGCTTGGCGTGACCTCCTATCCACTAAATTTAAGGACATCAAGGACCCTCGTTAGACCTATCTCATTGGACAAAACAAGGTATAACTAACATAACAGACCTCTACACCAAGCAATCTATATGCCCCTTCCAAATTCTCCAAACCAAGTATAATCTCTCTACTACTGAAAACCTCACATACCTAAGAATTTCTCACTGTCTACAAACAACAATCTTACCCCACACCACTAAGATATCAATTACAGCCTACCTTTTCTTCACCAAACTTCAATACCCAGGTAAGGGTATCTCCACTTTCTACACATACCTCACAAACTTACAATTTACACTACAAACAACTTCACTAACCAACTGGGAAAAAATCCTATCAGAACGAATAACTTTACAATGTTGGGAAAACACCTTCAACATTACCTATAAAGCTACCCGATGCAGCTCCCACTGGGAGTCATATCTAAAAATACTCCACCGATGGTACCTGACCCCGGTCAAACTTTCCCTCTACTACCCGAAACAGTCTCCTACATGCTGGAGACAATGCGGTGAGACAGGCTCAACACTACATATTCTTTGGTCATGTAAATCACTTAGATCCTTCTGGAATACTACCTTCCAATTAATATCTGACATAACCAAAATTTTGATAATCCCGGATCCCTCATTAGCACTCCTACATATCGGGATCGAGAAATCGCCTCTTCACTCCCGAACAATTATTACCCACACACTTTTCGCTGCTAAAATAAATATCACCAGATTATGGAACACAAATATCCCCTCAATTACCTCACTAATTACAGACCTTAACACCCAATGTGAAATGGAGAAAAAATCCGCAATCAACACTTCCTCTCACTATAAATTTAATCAGCAATGGACCCGATGGTTCAATCACCCAAAATGCTCTGTACAACCATGATGACATTTAAACAGTAAAATTACCTCCTAAACCTAGACTGGTATATCCTCATTCACCCAGTTATATCTTTCCTCCCCTAATCCCTACCTCCCTCATCTCCCCCACCAATACCACCCTAACATCCCAAGCTCCTCACCAAGGTTCATCATACACATATGAATACCTCTGATGATATTGCTAAATAAAACCAACGCCTCCACCGCCCAGTGAGTGGAATAAAAACAAAAATGCTCAACTGTATAACATTTTATCGCAATACTGTATGAATGAACCATATCTCATTTCCTTGTTTGTCTCTGAAAAAATTCAATAAAAATATTGAAATATAAATTTAGTGGCCAAAATATCCAAAGAAAGAACAGTACACTAGTGAAGAGGTCTACAGGATTCTGAGTATGTCAGACGAGAGTGAAGGGGAAGCCTCACTGACAGAATCAGGCACAGACTACAAACCTGTAGAAAGCAGCAGCACCCTGACAGATAGCTCAGACAATGGAAAAGAGGTCCCTGTTAAGGTCAGACGTAATCGGCCCCGTGCCCAGGTTGCTGAGGTGTTAGAATTGTATGATGATTCTCATATGCAGCAGAGTTCCAGTACTAGTGCCACACTACTGCAATCCTTAAGGTGGTAGTGCTACCCATTTACACAGGGTCTCGAAAGATGTTAGGTAGTCAGGAAACTGGCTATCACATTTTGAGTTACAAAAACAGTTTTAAAAAGTAAAAAATAAAAAAAGTAAAAATAAAAACGTAAAGAAATAAAAAGTTTAAAAAAATATTAAAAACTAAAAAAAAAACTAAAAATAGTTATCGTTTTATTGAGTTAAATGTTACTGTTAATTGTTACTGTGTTTTATTGTTAATCGTTGTTTGCTTTGCAGAAACGCCATTCAACTGCAGCACCAATCTGTTTATTCTGACAGCAACAGAGTGTGCTCTCAGAATATACATCACTGCATGCAGTGCTGCTATCACGTACCTGGTGTTAGAGACCAATGGAGAGAGGACTTTCCTTGCAGCTAAGTTCCAGACTCCCCTGGATATGAGACAGAAGGAGTCAGGCCCAAAGTAGCACGGGCCGCCTGTAGGAGTGCTTGTCACAGGTATACCCAGGAGCACAGCTGATGCACCGGAATGTTGTCTGCAGACAGGTGGCGCCTGTGAGAGGTAGGCAGGCCTTCATGGTAGCAGAGGATCACAGAGTGGTCAATTCAAAGCCAAGGTCAGATGCCGGGTGGAGATTGGAGGAGACGTAGTCAATAGGATAGCCGGGGACATACACAGGAGAGCAAGTGGGAATATCTATTAACCAAGCCGGGTCAGATTATTAGAGCAGGTGCAAATATCTATTAGCCAAGCCAGATCAGATCAGGAAAGCAGCTGCGAATATCCGTTTGCAAAGCCAGGGTCAGATCAGGAGTTAGGCAGAGAAGACAGGTCCAGGAACAAGCCAAATCGGTAACAGCAGATCACAGTAGCAAAGGAACACAGATCACAGTAGCAAAGGAACACAGACAAAGGTACTGGAGAGCCAGAAGTCAACCAGCAATTTGAGGGAGTGATGGGCTTCCTTATAAAGGCCATCTGGTGCCAAACGGGGCTAAAGCATGCGTAACTATGTGCCAGTGCACATGCGTTTTCTGAATCACATCCATGTGCCAATGCGCATAGATTTTCGCCAGCATGCATTTCTGTGGACATGCAAGGTACTGGCAGGAATGCCAGGTCTCCAAGTACCTCTGACAGCCCTGACAGCTGCTGGATGAGATTTCTCATCTGCAGTTAAAAAAAGAACATATATGCCCAGTCATGGGGGCCTTGGGTGGTCAGTGGGTGCTCCTATGCTTCGGCATGTACAGTTCATTTTGTTTTTGCAGAGAGTTCTTCATCCACATCAATCGATGTGAACGGAGGAATCTGTTCGGTTCTTTTTTTTTTCCTTCAGCCCATGGGAGCTTGCGGCCTGGATCACAATTGCGACCCCTGCAACCCCTATAGCCACACCACTGTGTAGCACTGATGTAGGACTAAAAAGCAAAAACTGATCTAATGATGAAGGAATTAAAATGGTTGTAAAGGCTTAGGGTTTTTTACCTTAATGCATTCTCTGCATTAAGGTAAATCTATGTTCAGCTACCATCCAGCCCCCCTAAATACTTACTTGAGCTCGAAATCGAACCAGAGCTGTGTCCCTTAGAGCAGTGGCACTACTCTCTCTCTCTTCTCACTAGACATGGAGGAGGCAGCGAGAGCCATTGGCTCCTGCTGCTGTCTATCAAATTCGGTAAGGAGGGAGTAGGGGGCGGGGCTGAGCCGCACTCTGTGTGTCAATAGACGCATACAGCCAAACTTGAGCCAAAATCAAGCCCACACATGTGCCACCATAGGAAGTGGCTTCCTACGGTATCAGACGGAGAAGGAAAATGTATGTGTACAATCCAAACGCACACGTTCCTGCGTTAACATGCCTGATGAAGGGGTTCTGCGAGACTCCGAAATGTTGCCTTGCTGTAACTATGTTTTTATCTTGGAGTAGGGGAGGGTCCCGAGAAATGTCCCCATTGAAGACTTCCCCTCTATTACATATTTTGTTTTCACTTTCAACAGCCATTAAGAGTAACCGAGCCTGCTCAGCAGGAGAGTTGAAAGAGTTCTCACCCCCAGGCAGGAGGACCTTGGAAGGAGGAAAGCTTGGGATTTCACCGGCCCCCAGAATGAGGACCACCTGTGTGGCAGGAAAGGAGCGGCCCAGCTAGAAGGCCTGGTGGCAGCCACTGACCCACCAGCAACACAAGAGAAGGACTGAGTGAGTAGACCTGCACCCTTTGGGCCAGATAGGTGAAGGAGTACTCTGGTGGGAAACCAGTTTAGCAACTACCTGGGATTGTCTTCTGTTAAAGCGACAGGCACTGGATCCCCTGCTCAGGGACTCACCTAGAACATCTGGCTTAGGAGAATCTAGGGTCTGGGGTGGTGCTACAGGAGATGCTGGCTAGCTGTCCAAGAAGAGGATTTTGCTGTAAAAACTTGTATATAGTTCCAGGAAGTTGTCCTCGGTTTCACAGTTCCATTGAGGATCCTGTACATGGCAGGAGTTCCGGAAGATCCGGCATTTCTGCCAGTATTCTACATGGCCGCAGAAGTACACATCAACCTCAGTCTGGTGCCAGACGGCCTTTATAAGAAGTCTCATCACTTCCTCTAGTTGCTGGATGATCTCTAGCTCCCCATGCCCTGTTCCTGTTTCCTGAGACTTGACCCGTGATCTCCTGTTACCGACTCGGCTTGCTCCTGGACCTGTCTACTCTGCCTTACCCCTGATCTGACCTCGGCCTGGCTTACAGATACTCTCTCTCTCGCTCCTCTGTGTATGACCTCAGCTATCCCATCTGACTACGTCTGCTCTGATTCCCACCTGGTACCTGACCTTGGCTTGAACCGACTACCCAGTAAACACCTAAATCCTGGAAGGGCTTGCATACCATGCACAGGCGCCTCCTGTCTGCAGACCTATCTCCGTGCATCAGCTGTGCTTCTGAGTGGACCACCAACCAGCACTCCTACAGGCGACCTGTGCAACTTTGGGCCTGATTCCCGATGTCCCACTCTCAGGGGAGTCCGGAACTTAGCCACAAAGGAAGCCCTCTCTCCATTGGCCTCCATCACCGGGTACGTGATAGTATCATCCAGCCAGTATGTCCGAGGCTGAGAGAGGTGCTTCCACACTAGATGCCCTGTGCCAACAGATGACGGCACTTACCCAAGCAGTGAAGGATCTACAGCAAGGACACTTCCAGCTAGAAGGGGTCTTCACTCCCTCTCTACTTCCGCGGACCAGGATCCCTCCGCCAGTTCCAATCCAGTAGTCGCACCTGCCAGTCAGTCTCCTGCTACCACTCCTGCTATAATGTTACCACCTCCAGAACCCAGAGTTCCTACTCCTGAATGTTTTCTTGGGGATCAACGTAAGTTCAGAGCTTTTAAAAATGCCTGTGAACTATATTTTGCTCTGCAGCCGAGGACCTTTTCTCTGGAAGCGGTCAAGGTTGGGTTCATCATCTCTCTCTTGTTTGAAGAACCTCAGTCTTGGACACATGGTCTTCTGGAACAAAAGAGCCCCGCACTTAATTCAGTGAGTGAATTCTTTGAAACCATGGCTCCCCTTTACGACGATCCCCAGAGGACCTCCACTGCTGAGTCCGCCCTCCATGCTCTACTACAGGGTCGGCAGTCTGTGGAGTACTACATAGTGGAGTTCCGTAAATGGTCTGCAGACACTGGTTGGAACGATGCAGCATTGAAATACCAGTTCCGCCTAGGCCTGTCTGAGTCCCTCAAAGACGAGTTAGCTAGGGTGGAAGCTCCCTCCTCCTTGGAGAACCTTATCCTACTCGCTACTCGGTTGGATCGGCGTCTACGCGAAAGACGCGCAGGGCGCACTCAGACCTTTCGGCCCACTTGGGTTCTTCTAAAAGTTCCAGGGCTAACGGCTCCTGCCCTTGCTCCGCAACCCATCAACACTTCGGAGGTAGAACCTATGCAAATTGGCCTTCTCTGACCTGCCCTAACTCTGGAAGAAAGGCTACGCAGACAGCAAGGCAACCTCTGTCTTTAATGTGGGGCCACTTCCTGCGTAACTGCCCAGTACGACCAAGTAAATCCAGCGCGGCATCCTTCGTACCTTCAGCAATCCGGGACTTTGACCACCCATGTCATTCTCCCCATGTCTTTGCATGTGGCTGGAAGGGACGTCAAGTGACAGGCAGTTGTTGACTCAGGAGGTTGTAGCTGTTTCTTAGACATCCAATTGGCCAAGGACTTACACATCCCTCTTCTGCCTAAGAAACAGAGACTTGACGTCTTACTTGCGGATGGCACTACTCCGAGTTCCGGACCTGTTACCCAGGAAACCATTCCTATTCTTGCAACCACCGACTCCGCCCATCAGGAGTTTATTCATTTTGACGTGATCAGATCCCCCATGTTTCCAGCTATCCTAGGAATACCCTAGTTGCAAGCCCACAACCCACAGATCAATTGGCCCAAGAAGGAAATCATCTTTTCTTCTGAATATTGTCTACAACATTGTGGTGCCCCTACACCCACCAATCCTTCCGTATGTCTCTCAGTCCAACCTCCACCAGAGGCCAGCCAATCAGTTCCCTCTACCTACCATGACTTCCTTGATGTGTTTGATAAGAAGAAGGCCGACACATTGCCTGCTCATCGTTCTTATAATTGCCCAATTGAGTTACTCCCAGAGGCAGAAATACCATTTGGGCGAATTTTCCCATTGTCTGAACTTGAACTGGAAGCCCTCCGGCACTATCTAGACAAAAATCTTTCTAAAGGATTCATCCGCCCATCTTCCTCTCCTGTCGGGGCTGGTATTTTCTTTGTAGAAAAAAAAGATCAGTCTCTTAGACCGTGCATTGACCTCAGGGAACTTAATAAGATTACCATCAAAAACCAGTATCCTCTTCCTCTGGTGCCTGAGTTATTTCAGAGATTTTGAACAGCCCGAGTCTTCACTAAATTGGACTTACGGGGGGCCTACAATTTAGATCGTATAAGAGAGGGCGATGAGTGGAAGACCGCCTTCAGAACACGCTTCGGACATTTTGAATACTTAGTGATGCCGCTTGGGCTATGTAATGCCCCTGCTACGTTCCAACATTTTGTGAACGACATCTTTAGAGAATACCTCGACTTTTTGTGATCGTCTACCTGGATGATATCCTAATTTTCTCTACCTCACTGGAACTCCATCGTGATTATGTTAAGAAAGTGCTAAACACTCTAAGGATGTATGGCTTGTACGCCAAGGCGGAGAAATGTGAGATTGAGAAGCAGTCCATCCAGTTCCTGGGGCTCATAATTTCCACCGAGGGGATCTCCATGGACCCTCAGAAATCCTGGATTGGCCTGCACCTTCAGACAGGAAAGGGGTCCAAAGATTCGTGGGTTTCACCAACTTTTATCGGAAATTTATTAAGGGTTTTTCCACAATCATTGCCCCTATTTTTCAACTCACCCGCCAGCATACAAGATTTTGCTGGAGCCAGGAAGCTCAAAACGTGTTTGAGCAATTAAAGAGTCAATTCACCTCCACTCCTGTGTTACAGCATCCAGAGCCAAAACTCCCCTTCATCCTGGAGGTAGACGCATCTGAAATTGCTACAGGAGCCATACTCTCCCAGCGCCAGGGCCCAAAGGCTCTGCTTCACCCAGTAGCCTTCTGTTCTAAGAAACTGAGCCAAGCCGAGAAGAACTACAATGTGGGAAATAGGGAACTTTTAGCGATTAAGATAACCTTCGAAGAATGGAGGTATCTCTTGGAAGGAGCCAGTCACCCAATTATGATTTTCACAGATCATAAAAATCTGGAGTATCTAAGGTCCGCCAAGCGCCTAAGACCTCGACAGGCTAGATGGGCTTTATATTTCTCCAGGTTTAACTTCCACATAACCTACCGCCCAAGATCCAAGAACGGGAAGGCAAATGCTGTTTTCCGCATGTTCCCGGAACCAGAGGAGCCTTCTGCCCCCAACACCATTTTGTCGGCCCAAAATGTTTTGCTGATCCAACCCAGCCTAAAGTCTTTGATCAAGCAAGCCTCTGCACTATGTTCTAAACCAGAACAAAATTCGCTTAGAAGGCAGGATGGCCTTCTGTGGCACAAGGATAAAATCTTTGTACCCCAAGAAGTGAGGTCTCAAGTTTTAAGGGCTTTCCATGACCATCAACTGGCTGGACACTTTGGAGCCCGTAAGATAATGGAACTAATCCAGTGATCCTTCTGGTGGCCCAACCTGAATCATGCTTGTAGAGCTTATGTGAAGTCATGCGCAGTGTGTCTGCGGAACAAGGGAGACAAAGCCAAGGCCTGGGGGTTGCTGAGGCCCCTGCCCATTCCTGATTGTCCCTGGGAGATGGTCACAATGGACTTCATTATGGATTTGCCACCCTCGGAGGGGTTTACTACCTTTCTGGTAGTAGTGGATCGGCTATCCAAGATGGCCCACTTTTTACAACTGGTGGGTACGCCATCCGCACCAAAGACTGCACTAACCTTCATCAAAGAGATTGTCAGATTACATGGTCTGCCCAGCAATATCGTCTCAGACCGAGGGGTGCAGTTTACGTCCAGGTTCTGGAGAGCCCTCTGCAAAGCCCTGAAGGTGGAACTCTGCTTATCGTCCGCCTACCATCCCCAGAGTAATGGGCAAATGGAGCGAACAAACCAGACTTTGGAGCAATATTTACGGTGCTTCTCTGCTTTTTCTCAGGATGATTGGGCATCTCTACTCCCATTGGCAGAATTTGCCTACAACAACTCAGTCCATTCTGCTACAAACCAGTCGCCATTTTGGGCCAATTATGGATTCCACCCTTCCTCCATACCTGACACCATTCCTGAAGCTTCAGTACCCGCAGTACAGGACAGACTCTCCATGCTACAGAACAACTGTAAAGTCCTCCAAGAGTCTATACTGAAATCCCAGGCTGATTATAAAAACCACTACGACAGGAAATGGAGAGGAAACCTTCCTCTGAAGATTGGAGACAAAGTTTGGCTATCAACTGCCAATCTAAAACTCCCGTGCCCGTCACGTAAGTTGGGTCCAAGGTACATTGGCCCTTTCTGGATCAAGAGGGAAATCAATCCAGTGGCGTTTGAGTTGTGCCTTCCGGAATCATACAAGATCCACCCAGTTTTCCACGTCTCCCTACTCAAGCCAGCTGTTCCTGATCCTTTTCCAGGGAGAGTAGAACCACCTCCTCTGCCGATAGCAGTTGGGGAGGAGACAAAATACGAGGTTGAAGCAATTCTGGACTGCAGAAGGCGGGGAAGACAAATCCAGTACCTGATCAGATGGAAGGGGTACCCACCCGAAGAAAGTTCCTGGGAACCAAAAGGGAATGTACATGCCCCAGGCTTCTCCGAGAATTTAATTCCAAGTATCCTGAAAAGATGGCCCAAGTGGGCATCCGAAGGCTACCCTTTGGGGGGGGGGGCACTATCAGGGTCCTGTCCACGACAGGAGTTCCGGAAGATCTGGCATTTCTGCCAGTACTCTACATGGCCGCAGAAGTACACATCAGCCTCAGTCTGGTGCCAGACGGCCTTTATAAGGAGGCTCATCACTTCCTCTATTTGCTGGATGATCTCTAGCTCCCCGTTCCCTGTTCCTGTTTCCTGTGACTTGACCCGTGATCTCCTGTTACTGACTCGGCTTGCTCCTAGACCTGTCTACTCTGCCTTACTTCTGATCTAACCTCGGCCTGGCTTACGGATACTCTCTCTCGTTCCTCTGTGTATGACCTCGGCTATCCCATTTCACTACGTCTGCTCTGATTCCCACCTGGTACCTGACCTTGGCTTGAACCGACTACCCAGTAAACACCTAAATCCCGGAAGGGCTTGCATACCACGCACAGGCGGCTCCTGTCTGCAGGCCTATCTCCGTGCACCAGCTGTGCATCTGAGTGGACCACCAACCAGCACTCCTATAGGCGACCTGGGCAACTTTGGGCCTGACTCCCACTGTCCCACTCTCAGGGGAGTCCGGAACTTAGCCGCAAGGGAAGCCCTCTCTCCATTGGCCTCCATCACCAGGTACGTGATACACCCCTAGCCCTATCCCAGTTCAAATACCCTAATAAAACTTAAAATCAAAGCTCAAAGGCTGGTTACTGTCTCCTGGATGTAAGTTAATGTGGAAAATGCATGTTGCCTAGCTGTGTAGGACTATAGGGGGACCCAAACTTCAGTAACTCCTAAAGGGGTAGTGCTACAATTGTAAACAGGACAAATAGAGAGGGAGAATCTCTTAATGGGTGCCCAGACAGCAAATAAATAAAAAAAGACAAGTGTTCTAATCCCTCTCCACTCTGTCCAAAATTTTAAAAAGTTTTGCCTTTAGTTGTACTTTAAATACATAGCAACCTGCTATCTTCTTACTGCAAATTTATATACAATCATTATTCCTATATTATGTTATACAGTAATAGCTATTGGTCGTATAAATTCCAAACCTTATAATCAGTTATTTATTAGCTTAGGTCAACATTAAAATACCTGTCTGGTTAGGGCGTCCTGACCAATACTTTATAAACATAAGTGTATCACTAATTATTCTAAGTATTTATATAACTAAATTAGATATTCAAATAACACAGTTTTAAAAGGTACCCACAAACAGATGATTATTGCCTGATCCTATCAATTTAAAGTGCAAAAGCAAAAATTATATATATGCTGCAGTCAGCAAGTACCATTAAAGCAGAACTCCACCCAAAAGAGGAAGATGCGCTTTAGGGCTTCATTCCCTGCTCCCTGTTATGGATTGGAACTTTTCAGAAGCGGGGGGGAGATACCTGAATTTGAAAGATACCCACTCCCACTTCTGCTGCGATCGCCTAGGTAATCGGAAGAGGTAGTTGTCCTCCCCCTCCCTACCCATAATCTTCTGGGACACGGTCCCAGAAGACTATGGGACCATTCACAAAGTGCAGCACTTCTCACGCATGCGCAGTGCGCACCCAGCTGTGAAGACACAAGCTGTCACAGCCAGGTGCCCACACTGAAGAAGCCGGCACCAGGAACACTGGGCAGCTGGTAAACCGAACCTGGGTGGTGTGAGGACACTGCTGGATCAAGGGACAGGTGAGTGTCTGTTTTTTAACAGTTTTTGTAACTACTGACTATTTTTTTTTTTTGACTGAAGAGCCACTTTAACACAGTACCTGGGGCCTCCCCCTGGCAATACAGTTTTATTACCTGTAGATCCTGCCAGTAGATATGTTGATTTTTAACTTTCTTTAGGGTTCCTTTCACATAGGCACAACATTTTTACCACCAACTTGACCTCTACCTATAAGCGGACATGGTGCCAAACAAATGAGTATGCACTGCATCTTGGTGCAGCAATATTAATGCTACTTGCTGAGTTTGACAGGCAGGGTATTGGGGCTTTTACCCCTGGGACAGTATTAATATGATATCCATTTGGGGGCCCTGAGTGGAGTTACTTCATCATTCAGACATTACTCAGCGTGGAACTTGCAGTCAATTAGTTCTGTGGAGCGTTACAGATTTGCCTGTTCCCCATTTAGGACTGTGATCACATCTTCTGAGCATATCAATGGCCTTGTGGTACAGCAAACACTGGGGCCAATAGTACTGCCAGTTTAATCAATATAAAATAGGTGATCGCACAATAAACACACGTAAAAAAGCTGCTGGCATAGAAGGATAGAACCCCTAAATCCTCTGGTAAACTGGTAAAACAATATGCAACGCTAGTGGAATAATATTAATCTGGTAAAAACTAGAGAAAATTCAGTAACAAGACATAAAGTGTATAAATAAAATAAATTGAATGGATAAAATAATTGTACCCAAAAAAAATGCACAAAATAAATCAAGAAATATTGCACTAAAAATATATAAAATGTAAACAATAATTGATAAAGTGCCTAAGAGTGCTCAATAATCCATGATCCAGTAAATTCGTGACTGGATGTGAATAAAAACAATGAACCAGAAATAAGCACAAATATTGTACTAAAAATAGATGCAAACATTAAGTGCCAAAAAGTGCTCAATAATCCATAATCCAGTAAACTCGTGACTGGATGAGAATGAAACCAGTGAATGTCATAAAACTTCAAATGTAGTAGTGATTATGGTGACTGGGAAGCAGGAATATTGGAAGTGACTCCAGTGCTCGTGACTTCAGAAGGTGATAAATTGATATGTGCTTGCTCTTACCAGAAGCGCAAGTCATATGCGCATGTAACAATGACTTCCAAACAGTACCCTGGTGGTCATCATGGATCTGGTCAGGGGCAGAAGGGGGCTCCACTGGCACACACATACAGCAGGGGAAGCACTCCAAACATCCAACGGACCAATCCAGCACAAAGGGTGGGGGAGGAACTGCTCCATAATACCCAATTCAGCCAAGGTACTGTCTGATGTTACGCTTCCTCCTTAAATGGATGTATAGAGATAAAAGATGGCCGCCGGACCAACATGCGGCCTCGGCGGATTAACGTCAGCACGGCAAGGCTCCTCCTGGCGCATTTCGTGCGACAGCACGTTATCGAAGGGATGGCCTTGCCACTGATGCCGTAAGCTATTTATAGCTCCGTACTGCCAGTTTGATTAACAGTTCTCTGTGAGTCTCTCTACCTAGACCCAGGGAAAGGTGGCAGCTTCTCTTGCATTACGCTTGGATGCGGAACAAGCTGTCACCTTTCCCTGGTCTATTTGAAGAGACTCATGGCAGTACTGCTTGATGTACACCACTGGACAACTTATGCTCAACCTATTCCTACTCCATGGAAGTGCATTTTATATGTTTTACAATCAAAGTTGTTTTAGTTATTGCACAAAATCAGTGCAATCTGTTTTGTTTTATTGTTCTGCTTTTTACCATAGCCACAGATGCGGCACCATGGATCACTTTGAGTGGTACAATTTCTTTAGCCTACAGAAATCTATCCCTACCATGAATGGGTTAGTTGCCCAAGGCCAAAAGTCCCAAGTCCTCCCTGTTATTTTAGCTTTCTTACTGGCAACCAGAAAAAAAGACCCTATTAATTACAAAATTAGATGTATATTTGGGGGGTGTACAATACAGGCAATATTTTTGGTGAAAAATTAAGATTCTTCAAGGGCCCCCTGCTTACCAAAGTTTCACTTCCTAAATCCAGAGCTATGTTGGCAGTTCTACTCATATGAACAATTTATTGCTACTATTCATATGAACGGTAGGAAAGGATTTTTCAATAATATGCCCTTCACAGCTAAAAAGAACAGAAGGGTGCAGCAAGCACTTGTTGATTTTTTTGCTCATAGACAGGGAGGCACTTTTATGACCAAACATATAATGCCTTGGTTGTACCTACCACCTTGAATATGTGAGATTTGGTTGGTGCATGTTAGATGTGTCTCAACATAGCTTTCTTCTAGCCATACTGATAATCCTAAATATGTCTCAGTTTAAGAGATTGTAGCTATATGCCTCTCCACAAACATTTCTAGTAGTCATACCGATAACCCAAATATTGTCTCACTTTAGGAGACTGAAGCTATCAGGACTGGACTTACTAGGAGGCAATAGGCTCAGTAAATTCTGTGCTCAATAACCTTTTTGCCTATTTGCTCTGGATCATTATCCCAGTGACAGTTTAGTGAGAAGATGTACATTCATACTTTTAACCAATTTGTGCATCCAACCTTTTTTTTAGCTGTTGCATTTTATATCATTTATATTTTTTTGTAAAATGTTAACTTATTATTAGGGTAAATTAGAGCATATATATGAGTAAATATTTATAACCCTACCATAACCCATTTGGTAAGGAGTGCTACATTTCCTTGCATCCTTTGTTATCCGGTGGTCATCAATGAAACAACTGTCAAACACTGCTGACAGTGGTCTGAAATTTCTACTTTCTTTTTTTCCTAAAACAATTTTTTAAGCTTTTATCTTACACATATGACTCCTTTTGCACCATTTTTGCTGCCATGTGTCCCATTGCAGTTTTATGCAACTTTCTATTCCAAACCACCAAAGTTTCCTTGGTAAAAGTGTTTTTTTTTTCAAATGGGTATGAGTAAGCGGGCCACCTTGACCACTAGAACATTAGCATTTGTGGTCTAGCAGACATAAACATACAGCTTTATGCTGTTATTCATAGACTGCTACTGTAACTGCTGGATTTCTTTCAGCCAAAGACACATGAAACACTAGTGCTAGGGTTGCCAGCTTCCCAAAGCAAAATTTACTGACACAACACCACAAATTAGACACAGTCAAGTTTTTATGGATATTTCAAGACATTGCAAAAGTACAATTTTCAGTGCAAATTTCAATAATTAGCAATGAGATTAAAGTAGACGCAAATGCAAAAACGTACTTCTCATTTTGGATACAGTAAGAGTGGGATATTATAACCAGTGTTTTCACCTCTGTCCAGTTGGAGATATTTCCCTTTAACTTATTTTCCAAAATAAAGCATTATTAGCCTTTTAGGCAAAGATACACAAACAACTCCAACATTTTCACAACTCAGACCGTAATTTACTATGTTTGAAACAGTTTAAATGCTATAATATATTTAGAAATCAAATTAGCACATTCTTCTGACACCTGCAGTCAGTCCTCTTCCTCAACTACCACCATCATTTCATTGTCATTTCCGGCAGCAGAAGAAACACTGAGCAGTTTATCTTTTGGGTTTGCTAAAGTTTCAAGCTTGTGATCCATACACTGGGACATCAACATCTTTCGTACACTTACAATAGATGGATTTTACTATTTTTGAGTCCGGAAACCAGTCAGCAATGTTATCAGTAAGATCATCTAACAAACTTAGTGGCAAATCTTTTTGTGAAAGAAAATTAATCATATTTAACTCCATTTCAGAAGTTCTTTTTTATGAGCCAACATTGCTGGATCTGGTGGTGGTGTTTTGTTTAGCAAAATTAACAATTCTAGAGTTGGCTTTCCTAGATGTAGCCACGGAGTTGTGTTTTAAACTTGCAACAAGACTACAGACATCACGAACACCACCACGTTTAATTCAGCATCTGCTGTTAACCAGTATTTAAACTGCACATCTGTTAGCCATAAGCCTGAAAAGAAACAAACAATGTCTGTGTTGGTGAGTTTTCTGGCAGGAGGTGCTGACACTTCCATTTCTACAGTATAGTGGAACTGCAGACATTGTAATCTACAACCCACACAAATTTTGAAATGTGCAGTTTTACTAACATCAGCTCTTAAATGTGTCAAACTTTAATCTGCAGTCTTTTACAGCCCTATAAAATACTTTTCCACTTTTGTAGGAAACCTATAGCTAAAATAGCATTCTTAAATTTCACCCGCTTCTAGGTGTAACTATGACCACACCATTACTTCTGGATGTAACCTACAGCAACACCAGCCATAATAAATTCCACCACTTCTCAGGCTTTGTATGCTTTGGGTTAAAAGATATCAGCAACAGGCAGATCTTTATGACTTGACCTAGCAGGTGAAGGTACAGACAAAAGCCAGAAATGCTGACAATATTCATTGTATTAGTTTACAAAATTTGCCTAGCTTGTACTGTGGTTAGGGCCTAATTTTTGACACATCCAAAGCAAGAATGGAGATGAACATTTGCTTTTTTATTAGGTTAAAAGTATCTGCAGTTCCGCTTTAGTGTTACACAAAAACCTAACGATACGAACAATTTTAAAGTGCGAATCTGCACACTTGAAGACGTTTCTCATATTTATAAATGTACTATGAGCTACCACATACTGTATATACTGCCTTGTGTGCTGCAGGAAACCAATTGCTGTTAATGAAAACTAATCTTTGCATACAAGCCTTATTTATAGATGCATCATGTGTGAAATTTGGTTTACATTCTTAAAGGAGGGTGCCTAAATTAAAAAAAAAAAAAGAAGAAAAAAAATCATGTTGTCTGTGTTGCCCATTTGCCATATGCAGTAGGGTTCTAAGACAAAATGGGTGTATTAGTATTAAAGAAAAACACTTACAATTTAGTAAATCATGTTGTATAATTTGGTTGCGATGGTGGGGGTGGCTGGCGTCTCAATGCACTGACTGTTTTCTAGGGCAAAAAAACAAAATTCGAATTGGTCTGATTTCCACACATATAAACAAAGTTGACACACAAAAAAAATTTGGCTTTCAAAAATGACAAAGACTTAAATATCAGTCCAGTAAATGCAGTGGTGATGGTGGGTGAGAGTCAAGGCAAAGTTACCTATACAAAAGAGGGAGAAAGAGAAAAAACGAAAGTGAGATCATTGCAACAAAATATTGGAAAAAAACATGAAAACAAGCTGTGTACCTACCATAAGATCTAACTGTAACTTCAATCCTAAGACTGTCACTGAATGTTTCCAGAATTTGCAGGCAGCAGTGGTGTTTGTATGCAGGCACCTGAGTGTCCTTGGTGCAGCTAACTTGATCAAAAGAGGCTGTTGAAAAAGGTTGGTCAATAACTGTGACATCAGTGGGTGAGGGTCCAGAAGAAGCTAACTGTACAAAGAGTGAGAAGGTGAAAACTTTGACCCCAGAAAGAGAGAGAGAGAATGCTCCACATTGCCCCATAAAAAAGAGACTGCTGCACATTCCCCCAAGAGAGAAAGAGACTGATCCACAACTTTGTCTCCATAGCCCAGAGAGAGAGACTGCTCCACATTGCCCCCAGGTCCAGAGAGAGAGAGCGAGAGAGACTGCTCCATACTACCCCAAGGCCCAGAGAGAGACTTCTCCACATTGCCCCAGGCCCAAGGAGACATACTGCTCACATATTGCCTCAGATAGAGAGAGACTGCTCAATTTGACCCAGAGAGAGAGACTGCTCCACACTGCCCCAGACGGAGAAACTGCTCCAATATTGCCCCCAGTGAAGGAGAGAGACTGCTCCCATATTGCTGACAGATACCCAGAGAGGGAGGGAGACTGCTCCCAGTTGCCCTGAGGTCCAGAAAGAGAGAGACTGCCCCAGAGAGAGAGAGAGAGAGAGAGAGAGAGACTGTCCCAATTTATAAATATATATATAAACAGTGCAGCTCTAAAATAAATGTGAATAAATAAATAATGCAAAAATACAAAAAAAAACCCAGTGCACAAAGGGGTTAAACTATTATAAAGTGCAACACGTGCATTCCCTAAGGGAATATTAAATGTGTAAAGGTGATCGGTGTCCTACCAGCACTCAAAAAAATCCAAAAAAATCAAATAATCACTCTGCCGTGCAATACCTGAGATACTATATATTTTTCCTGCAGGATGACTGGCTGACACTTCTACCAATGGCGGAATTCGCTTATAACAATGCGAATCATTCCGCCACCAACCAATCCCCGTTTTTTGCTAATTATGGGTTTCACCCTACCTTCCTGCCAGATCTGGTTCCTGAGAACTCAGTCCCGGTGGCCCAGGACACCTTAGAATTCTTCACTGCCAATAACAAGCTACTACAAGAGACAATGGCTAAGGCCCAAGAGGACAGTAAAAGGTTCTGTGACAGGAGGAGAAAGGGAGAATTGGCTATACATCCTGGGGATTGGGTTTGGTTATCAACGGTCAACCTGAAACTGACTTGCCCATCCAGAAAATTGTCACCCAAGTTTGTGGGGCCCTTCCAGGTAGAACGTAAGATTAACGACGTAGCGTTTAAATTGACTCTCCCTGAATCCCTCAAGATACACCCAGTCTTCCATGTATCGTTGTTTAAGCCTGTGATTCCAGACCCCTTTTTAGACCGCAGGTCTAGACCTCCAGATGCCATAGACATCGGGGAGGAAGAATTTGAGGTGGAAGCAATTTTGGATTGTAGGAGGAGGGGTGGTCAGTTACAATATTTAATTAAGTGGAAAGGCTATGGGCTGGAGGAAAACTCGTGGGAACCTGCCCAGAACGTCCATGCCCCCAGAATAATGCGGGAATTCCTACGTAACCAGCCTCAAAGGAGGAATCGGGTGAGCATCCAGAGGCTGCCCGTAAGTGGGGGGCAATGTCAGTGTCAGGGATGCAGGTGTGACCAGAAGTGTGTGGACTGACACAGGGATACACAGGCCTCAGATATAGTAAATAATATAATTTATTAAGACTAACAATACAAATATAAACGCAGTGCACCAAACCCCAAGCTAACACAAATACATACAACAAGGTGAAACAAACCCAAACCTAAACTGGTATAGATACACAGGTACATACACATATAGAGCACAACGTAGTCAGGCAGGCCGGGTCGATAACTATAAGGCAGGTAGGTACAGGAGAAGCAGGTGGAGAGTAGTCAGGTCACGAGCCGAGTACAGCAACTAACGGACAGGTAGGTACAGGGGGTTAGGCAGAGAATGGTCAGGGTCACAAGCCAGGGATCAAACAGGAGAAGTCAGCAGAGGTCGGGATCAGGCAGGGTCGGCAACAAGTCAGGCAGAAACAGGAACAGGACCAGGAATGCAGGTTACAAGGTACAGGGGCCCATGGAAAAACACACACCAAGGCACAGACTGCAGGTCTGGCCATCCCTTAAATACACCACCTGCAATCAGCCCCAGGTGATGGCTAATTGCCGAAGTGAACCTCTGGTTGTTGAGAGCACCGACTGGCCAGCCCTGGTACTGCAGCCCACAAGGCAGGTGAGTCCCACCACTATTGGCAAGTCCATTCCTGACAGTACCCCCCCCCTCAAGGAGCGGCCTCAGGACGCTCCAAACAGTCCTAGCTGGGCCAAATGTTCCACCGCCCGGGTCCGGTGACTGGCGGGATATCAAAGACTGACACATCGGGCTGGGCACCGGACGGAGGCACTTCGGGCTGGGCACCGGACGGAGGCACTTCGGGCTGGGCACCAGAAGGAGGCACTTCGGCCTGGGCACCGGACGGAGGCACTTCGGCCTGGGCACCGGATCACCAGGCGGAGCAGCGGGCACCGGGCCACCAGGCGGAGTGGCGGGCACTGGGCCACCTGGCGGAGCGGCGGGCACCGGGCCCCCAGGCGGAGCAGCGGGCACCGGGCCACCAGGCGGAACGGCGGGCATCGTGTCGTCTGGCAAGACTGCGGGCTCCGAGTCGCCTGGCAAGACTGCGGGCTCCGAGTCGTCTGGCAAGACTGCGGGCTCCGAGTCGTCTGGCAAGACTGCGGGCACCGAGTCGTCTGGCAAGACTGCGGGCTCCGAGTCATCTGGCAAGACTGCGGGCTCCGAGTCATCTGGCAAGACAGTGGGCTCTGAGTCATCTGGCATAATAGGATCATCAGGCTGGATCAGTTCATCAGGCTGGGTAGAGACATCAGGCTGGGTAGAGACATCAGGCTGGGTAGAGACATCAGGCTGAATTGTGGGCGCCGAGGCACCAGGCTGCACCACGGAAGGCGGGTTCTCAGATGGCAGGCTGACCGGTTTGGATACTGGCAGGATGGTATTGGTTGGAAAGAATGTTCGCCTTTTCCTGGTTTTAGTTACAGGAGCACTGTAAGTAAGCGCAGGTTTGTAAATGGATGGAGCAGCTGAAGACAGAGAAGAGCTGGAAGATGGAACAGAGGAGGGAGCAGTTGCTACAGAGGACTTCTTTACAGGGTTAAAGGCAGGATAGGTGCAGCGAGTGGGAGCAGAGGACTGATATGTGGTAGTTAGAGTATACTGGGCCGTCACTGGGGGTGCTGTCGGGGATGCAGGAAGAGTGCCTTGAGCGGAGGAATGACGTTGCAAGCTGACTGAGGCTGGGTGCAACAAGTCTGACCATGTCTGCAGTATGGGTTGAACAAAGCTCAGCTTACACAAAGCCTGTCTGGTCAAAGACTGCACTGCGTTTATACAATCTCTTAGTACCTGTTGTGAACATGCAGCATAATGCTCCAAGAAGCAATCCACATCATCCTCTAATAACCATACCAGGGACTCTACCTGGTCTGCACTAAATGGTGGCAAAAAGTCATTCCTGCTTTCAGGGGTACCAGATAAAGCCAACTCTGCACAAACCTGAATCAAAGGCTGCACCTCAGAGAACTCTGTGCCCTGATCTACTAGAACATGAGCAATCCGTATACATTCTAGCAGTTGATCCCGGGTATACTCCCTCAGAGTCTGATAAGCATAATCTCTGTCATCAAAAACCAGCAGCGACAAATACACAACCTCATCAAGATCCATCCTTCCCAGCAACAAGCCAAGATGGCTTCCCTGTGCAGCCACTTCTGGTCAGGAGGGCCTTGGTGTAATGTCAGGGATGCGGGTGTGACCAGAAGTGTGTGGACTGACACAGGGAAACGCAGGCCTCAGATATAGTAAATAATATAATTTATTAAGACTAACAATACAAATATAAAACGCAGTGCACCAAACCCCAAGCTAACACAAATACATACAACAAGGTGAAACAAATCCAAACCTAAACTGGTATAGATACACAGGTACATACACATATAGAGCACAACGTAGTCAGGCAGGCCGGGTCGATAACTATCGGGCAGGTAGGTACAGGAGGAGCAGGCGGAGAATGGTCAGGGTCACAAGCCAGGGATCAAACAGGAGAAGTCAGCAGAGGTCAGGATCGGCAACAAGTCAGGCAGGAACAGGAACAGGAATGCAGGTTACAAGGTACAGGGGCCCATGGAAAACCACACACCAAGGCACAGACTGCAGGTCTGGCCATCCCTTAAATACACCACCTGCAATCATCCCCAGGTGATGGTTAATTGCCGAAGTGAACCTCTGGTTGTTGAGAGCACCCGCTGGCCAGCCCTGGTACTGCAGCCCACAAGGCAGGTGAGTCCCACCACTATTGGCAAGTCCATTCCTGACAGGGAATGGGAAGATCGCCGCGGTGATCGAATCTGCACATGCGTAGAATCCTGACAAAACGTACAGGCAGGCGGGCACTAGGACCCAGGTGCGCCTTTCACCAATGACGGCGCCGGGCAAGCACTAGGACCCAGGAGCGCCTGTCAGGAGTCGGGCAGGCTATTTAAACTCGGCTCTTGCAATGCTCAAGTGCCGTATGGTCTTATCTGTGTTCCTGTGAGTAGATTGTTTCTTGCCGACCCTGCCTGACCCGGATTTGCTGTCCGTCTCCTGCTCTGATCCCTGGCTTTGTCTGACCATTCTCCTGCCTAACCCCATACGTTCTGACCTCCTGTTGACGAACCCGGCTTGTGACCTGTTTATCCCTCTGCCTGCTGATTCTGTACTACACCGCCACCACTGTTACCGCCCCGGCCTGCCCGACGCTGCTCTAGTTACCTCCTCACATCAGACTCTTAACCGCTATACACCTTCTACGATGCCTCTACCACAGCTGGGTGAACCCAGGGGCCGCGACCTGGTCTCGGCCTGCTCCAAGTCCATCCCCACCATCAGGGGCTCTGGTGAACAAGCAGGTCGGAGCTTAGATTCTGCGCCTTGGGGGATTCCGGTCTGTGGAGTGCTAGAGGATTCCTGACAATAGGTGCCAGTCATATGTGTCCTCATGAGACGTTTAACTGTCTGGCCCTCCCAGTCCAGTATGGGGCTTGTCGTGGCTGACCCAGCGCCGAGCTGAAGATCTGCATGAGTGCGCTGGCCAGACTGGGGTGACCACTAGATCTAGATTATCCAGCCAGTCACCCAGCCCAGATGTTGTTTGAAGATCTCCGCAGGAAAAATCCAAGGAAAAAGCTATGGAAAAACAAGTCCCAGCAAGAAACCCAGTTCTTACTGCTGAACACTAGGCAGAAAAAGAAAATGAGATCTGCAAAATACTCACCATGCCTCTTAGCAAATACCTTGGGGTGTCTACTTTCTGAAAATGGGTCATTTGGGGGGGAGGGTGCTATCCTGGAATTTAAGAACTTCTGAAACTGTGATAGGCAGTCAGGAAGTGAAGAGAATTACACCAATTGAAAGCCTGAAGGCAATCAAGGTTTTCGGCCTCTGTAAGTGGCTAGGCTGCCATAAAGTCTCTCACATGTGGTATCCCCATACTTGGGAGAAATATCAGAATGTGTTTTTGGGTGTAATTCCACACATACCAATGGCATGTTTAAGAAATGTCTTATTAAAGTGACAACATTGTGTAAAAAATTATATATCTTTTAAAATTTTCCAAAAATTTGTGCTAAACAATAAAATCTTCCATGGATTCAAATGCCCCTCAGCAAATAGCTTGGGGTGTCTGCTTTCCGAAAAGGTAATTTGGGGTGGTGGGGGATTGGTTATGCTATCCTGGCATTTCAGAGCCTCTGAATCTATGATAATTAGTCAGGAAGTGAAATGAGGAAATTACGCCCTTTGAAAGCCTGAAGGTGGCCATTGTTTTTCGGCCCCCATACGTGGCTAGCCTCCAAAAAAGTTACACATGTGATATCTCTGTACTTGAGAGAAGAATGTGTTTTGGAGTTTAATTCCATGGCATGTGTGAGAAACATCTTATTAAAGTGACATCTTTGTGTAAAACAAAAGGACTTTTTTCATATTTTTAAAAACTTGTGACAAAAATTAAAATCTTCCATGGGCTCAACATGCCTCTCAGCAAATATCTTGTCTACAAAGGGGTCATTTGGGGGTGTTCGTACTGTCCTGGCATTTTAGCACCTCAAGAAATGTGATAGGCAGTCTGAAAGTAAAAGCTGTGTTAATTCCTATATTCCATAGTTTATAGACGCTAGTGGTGATCAAATACCATCAGACGAAAGCTCTATTTGTGTGAATAAATTACAAATTTAATTTGGATCAGGTGTTGCATGACTGAGCAATTACCAAGGGCCAGTTTACACTATGCATTTCAGTTGCTTTTTTTTCTGCATCCAAAACACACAGGAAATAGGTTGTATGGTTGTCAATGTCATAGTTCACATCAGTGTTTGCAGTTCCAGTGTGTTCCGGATTTAGAAAAAAGTAGAACAGGCTGCATTTTGCCTGCACAGAATTGTACTGGAACACAGTAAAACGCATCAAAAACACACTGGAATGCAGTAAAACACATCAAAAACACACTGGAACGCACATGTCCCTATTTAAGGCTCCGTCACACCAATGTGTTTTTTAATGCTTTTTGCAGAAACGCACTAGTCTATCTAACATGGTTTCTATGGAACATGTTCACATCTATGCTTTTTTGAGCTGCTGCGTTTTTGGGAAGGGTTAGGGACTTTTTTAAAAGCAAAAAGCAGTGTTTTTGCTACTATAGAGTTCAACGGAGAAGCATGATAGTGCGTTTTTGCCGCATTTTGCATTTTTATTCTGGCCAGCAAAAAAAAAATTCTGCTTAAAAAAAAGAGGTAAAGAAAACGCAAAAGCGGTAAGGGATCATCAGTTCCACCCTCAGCCTAGGTTCACAACTATGCTGTTTGCATTTGATCCGTTTCTGCAGTGCGTTTTGTGGTGCATTTTTGCACATGCGTTTTTTACGTATTTTTGATGCTTTTGTGTTTTTTTTGTTGCTAGGCAGATTTAAAATGCAAAACATATCACAAAAAGCAAAAGCGCAGCAAAAACACACCACGTGCTTTTCTGCAATGTTTCCACTGAAGTCTATAGAAAAAAATGCTACTTTTTGTGTTTAAAAAAGTCCCTGACCCTTTCCAAAAAAAAATGCACCTGGTGAGAATGCAGAGATGTGAACCTGCCCCCTAAGAAATCATGTCAAATGGACTGTGCTGCGTTTCTGCAAAACGCTGCGGAAACCACTTAGGCTCCGTTCACATCAAATCCGATTTTGAAATTGTGCGACTTGCAGTGAAGTCGCATGATTTCAAAATCAGGTGAGATGCCGATTTCCTTGCGATTTACAAGTCATCTGACACAGATGTCTATGCAAATCGGAACTAAAGTAGTACATGCACTACTTTTGAAATCAGTGCGGCTCTGACCAAGTCGGATCCGCACCATTATGACCGCTCTAATTGCGGACAATAGGGTGTGACTTGGCATGTGATTGCAGGTCATAGGGCATGCAAATCACATGCTAAGTCGCATCCAGTGTGAACTAGCCCGTTAGGTGTGAAACTAGGGTCACACATGATCTCTACGGCTGAGTGACGTAAGGCAAGGGGAGTGGAAAGTGAAGGCGGGCGGAACAGATTAACAATCACTGGAGGCCGAACACCCGCCCTTCTACTAAAAGCAGCCCCACATAGAGCGTGATTGGCCTCTCCAGTTGTGTCCCCGGCGGAAGCCATTTTGCGTGAGGAAGTTTTGTGTCATATGACAACGAAGTCTCCGGAAAAATGGCGCCTTCATTTGTTTTAAAGTCAAACAACGAAAGACGGGTTATATACAGTGTTCATTGACACTTACTGAGAGTTGTTTTTTTTCTGTGTATGTCGCGATACGTTAATACGGGCGAACACTTGCGTCAGTTTCATGTTTGCAGTGCTTTATTTCGTTCTTGTCACACATTATCCCGTCGCGCTTTACAGATTGGTGAAGGGTATAATGGTTTGTTGCTTTTGCGGAGTAGTAATGTAATCTTAAAGTTACTATAAATAAGTAAAGTTTTAGTATGTTCCATCACTTTCAGTAGCTGAAAGTGTAAATTGTCAATAAAGCTGGATGAAGATTAAAAAAAAAAAAAAAAGACTTGTGTTGGTTGGCTGATCGGACCATGTGACTTCCGTCACCAAGATGGCGGCCTTCTCGTACAGGTTGTGTGTGACCGGAGTGAGAGGAGTCCTGTGGAGCCGGGTAATGGGGTGAACAATGGATGGGGAGTTACTAAGAGCCGACATGTGACTACAACCGATTAACAACCTTGCAGAGCAGGCCATTTTTGGCACTTTTTGTTTACATGTTACTATTAGTACTTTTTGCTAGAAAATGTCTTTGAACCCCCAAACATTAAATATATATATTTTTTAAAGCGGAGGCCATAGAGGATACATTGGTGGGTTTTGTCATTTTTATGTCACACGGTATTTGCACAGCAGTTTTTCAAACACTTTTTTTTTTTTAATACACTTTTTTGAATTGAAAAGATATTTGATTTAAAGCAGAGTTCCACTCACCCTGGTGATAAAAGTCTGGAAGTGACAAAACGCGCCATTTACCGGAAGTGCGACCGCGGCCATTTTGCTTGTGGGAACACGCGGTTGTTCCCACTCTCTACAATTCCTGTGACAGCTGGCCTCTGTATTTTTATATGTGTTTTTATATGTGTGCAGGGAGTGTTTTACTAGGGGGGCGGTATATGTGTGCTTCGTTGTAATCACACTGCTCTGGATGGCTGCTCTGGATGGCTGGATGGCTGTGCTGTTCACAGCCATCCAGAGCAGTGTGCCCGAGATGACAGAGAGGAGAACTGTTAGTAAACAAAACAGTCTTCCTCCCTGTCAGAGATCTTTGGAAATCGCTGGGCGCCGGCGAGTAATTACCGACCAGGACCCGGTGATTGACAGCCATGGCCGCAAATGGCAGCGTGTGTAGGGCGCTCGTGCGTATCCCCTACCCGGGAATGCAAAATCATGTATATATACATGATTTTCCGCACCCATGCCACCCTGTAGCAGTATTTCTGCTATAGGGCAGTCAGGAAGCGGTAATATTACTTTTATTGTCATGAGAAATGTAAACATCCTTATGACAACAATAGGCATATGCAGGAACTCTTTATGTAGGGATCTGGGCTCTATCAGATTCCGACTTTGTTCAGCTCTCCGACTGGTCGCTCAGATCTCACGGTGGGATGGGAGATCCCCCAGCAAGCCATGGCAGGGGGGATGCCCAATCCCATTGCTTGTAATAGTAATTAAGCAGCTACTTACCAGCTCCGATTGTTCTTGGGAGAGAGCCGACTGCCGGCTTTAAAAAAATGGTACCGGGTTGAACCCCCGTTTTTAACACAAACTGTTAGGACAGTTCGGTTGGTTGCAGGCTGGTCGGTGAGTTGAGCTGGGAATTTTCCTTTTTTGTTGTTTGACATGTGTCGCCTATCCATGTGCTCCTTGCTGCAAAGGCCAGTTATAGATTGGGGCAGTGGCCATTTGTGTGTACTGAAATCAGTTTCAGGTCTCTGCGAATCCTTGCTAATAATTATTGTATCTACATCTCATGGTGTTCCTGCTGAGTTTGTGGAACATGGGAGGGATTTTTATACAGGCTTGGAGCATGACATACTTATTTCAGGTACTTCTATAGTGCCGTCAATTTACGCAGCACTTCACGTAAACATTCTACATTCATATCAGTCCCTAACCCTCGAGGAGTATACAATCTAAAGTCCCTAACTTATATTCATACATATACATACTAGGGCCTTGTCTTTGGAGTATGGGAGGAAACCAGAGTACCCAGAGGAAACCCACGCAGGCACAGGGAGAACATGCAAACTCCAGGCAGTTGGTGCCGTGGTTGGGATTCGAACGACCCTAGTACTGCCAGGCAGAAGTGCTAACCAAGTGACATTTCTCTACATGTCTACAGCTCATGGCATATTAGCTTGAACAATAAATTGAAATATAAAAGAGAATCACAGATGTGTATTTGACACCTGGGGCTGATTTATATCAGTTATTTTCAGTAATAACAATGAAATAAAAGTAATAAAAATTCTGCCCAGAAAAAAATATGCGGACGGTGAGTATAGTATCGTTCTTTGGCACTGGTGTTAGTGTAGTCTTCCTTTTATATTTGTAGTCCTTGTGGTCGTCAGGGTATTGTTTCTTTACATTGGTTCTCTTTTACACAGACAGTGGAAGGGGCCCCTTTACATTGGTGGTTTGTAGAGAAGGACCCTTTTACATGGTAGGTGCTGGGAGAAAGAATGTCATACTTCATTGGTCTCTGGGAGTTAGGGCCCCAATACTCTGGTGGTCATTAGGAGAAGGACCCCTCTACCTTGATGGTCATTGGAAGAAATCCTCCTTACACTGGAGGTCACTGGTAGAAAGGCAGTATTTCTCTGGTTGTCAGTGGGAAAAATGTCCTTTACTTTGGTGGTCAGAGAGAAAAATGCCTTCTTTACAGATAACTAAAATAATAATTGGTGTTGTATAATTTTCTGATGGTCAAAAATTGCTCAGGGAACCCCTAGTAACCTCTGGGGGGACCTGGTTGAGAACAGCTACTGTAGCATGTTTACAGGGCTGGGATGAAAGCAGTGCGCAAATATACAGAGCCTGGTTGGCTTGAAATGCTGTCCTCAACTCTCTCAGGCTTTGTGATGCTGTAAAGGGGATTACAGGACGCTCATATCAAGACAGCTTTAGCTACTTATGTTCTACGAAAAAATGCATTTCATGATTTTTAAATGAACACATACTGTAGTTGGATCAAAGTATGTTTTTTTTTAATATCTGCCTGGAGTTCAGCTTTAACTTTGATGTGCTTAAATCACAATTGCACAGATGATTGGTTGAATGCCAGTTAGTAGTAATGTAACAGATATATAAGAGACGTGTCATTTAGCAGTGTGATGTGCAGATTTCTAAATTAACATGAGGAAACTGAGCAAAATAGTTGAAACATGGGCCTGGGCTATGTGATAGGGAAGGAGAGGAAATACATTTTCTTCCAGTGGTACTAAATTGTATATACATTTTGTTTCTTCTATAGCCCCTAGTGTCTGTGCTGCCTGTTGGGGTTCGTGCGCTCTGCAACCCGCCTGAAACATTCAATGTGCCATCTCGGTATAAAGATAAGCCCTGGGAATATATGAACAGTGAAGGTATTGTACTTTAAGCTACACTTGTTGCGTGTTTATTTTTTAAATAAGTTCACCCTATGTAACCTGTTACACCGGTATTCAGGGTGTAACATGTGACTTTGGAGCAGTCCACCCCCCCCCCCCCCATTTTTCCCTTTGACTGCAGGCAGGGTATCCTCTCCCCACACCTGCTGTCACAATTTAAAAACAGTGCTGTTGTGTGGAGATCCACCCACACAGTCACTTCATTCATTCACATAGATCTGTGAATGAATGAACTACAAGTCCCGTCTGCCACCATGTCAGACAGCTTGCAGTTCTCAATGAAATGAACTGTGACGGCACTGATGAGCGCCCTTGTAGTTTACTGACTCTTCCTGCACTTCAGTAACTGCCTGCAAGAGCCTGACACTGCACCTGTGATCCACTGATTGCAGGTGCAATGTTTTGCAGGCTGCAGTGTAAAAAAAAAAAAAAAAAAACATTCACATCATTTTTTTTTTTTTTTTTTTTTTTTTTTAACGTGCAAAATCATGTGCATTTATTTATTTTATATTTTTTTTACAAAAGATTAGCTTAGCCTTTAAGCTTAAAGTAACATTTCACCCTTGAAATTATTTTAGGTTTCAGAGGCCCCCTCACTTAAATGATTTTATTTGTAGCTCATGGTACATTACCATGATCAGTAAATTGGAGAAAAGTTACTTCATTTTTGTTGAGAAAAAAACATTCCCCTCTGGATGATGTATATCTATATCTATTGCAGGGATTTTAACCACTTACCTTCCAGAGGATTAACCCCCCCCCCCCCCTTCTTGACCAGGCCATTTTTTGTGATATGGCACTGCGTTACTTTAACTGACAATTGCGTGCTCATGCAACACTGCACCCAAAGGAAATTTAAGTCCTTTTTTTTCCACAAATGGATCTTCCTTTTGGTGGTATTTGATTGCCTGTGCGTTTTTTTATTTTTTGCGCTATACACAGAAAAATGACAATTTTGAACAAAAAATACTTTTGACTATAAAACATATCCAGCAAAAAATCAACTTTTACATATACTAGTAATGGTGGCAATCAGTGACTTATAGCAGGACTACGGCGGGCATTGTGACAAGGGGGGTGACTAACAAACTGACACTGCCATCCTCAGTGACACTAATACAATGCACTGACACTGTATTAATGACACTGGGCAGGAAGGGGTTAACATCTGAGGCAATCAAAGTGTTAACTGTGTGCTGTTTTACTAACTGTGATGTGTGTGTTTTACTGTGCAAGCATGCTGTTTCGTATTGCTGTCCTATGCAGAGCAATACAATGCAGCATGCTGGTGCTGACAGGGGAGAGATCTGTGTTGTTTACATACAGACCTCTCCCCTGCCAAAGTTTCTGGTGGTCGCCGGGTGCTGGTGGGGAATCTCCGGCCGGTACCCAGTGATCAACAGCCGTGGCAGCTTGGGTAGGGCGGCGCGTACGCCCCCTACCTGGAAATGCAAAATCACATATATATGCAGTTAGGTCCATATATATTTGGACACAGGCACAATTTTTGTTTTTTCAGGTATTTACTAAAACATATTCAAGCTATAGTTATATAATGGATATGGGCTGAAAGTGCTTACTCTCAGATTTACTTTAAGGGTATGTACATCCAAATTGGAGGAAGGGTTTAGGAATTACAGCTCTTAAGAATAGCCACCCCGCTTTCTCAAGGGAACAAAAGTAATTGGACAATTGAATCATGGCCAGGTGTGGGCTACTCCTTTTGTTATTCCTTCATCAATTGAACAGGTAAAAGGTTTGGAGTTGATTCTAAGTGTGGTATTTGGAATCTATTGCTGTGAACCTACATCATGCGTTCAAAAGGAGCTCTCCATGCAAGTGAAAAAGGTCATTGTAAGGTTTCAAAAACAAAACAAATCCATTGGAAAGATCACAGCAACATTAAGAGTGGCCAAATCAACAGTTTGGTACATTCTGAGGAAAGAATGCATTAGTGGAGCCCAGCAACATAAAAAGGCATGGTATCCACAGAAGACAACAGTGGTTGATGATAAATATAGTGGCTCTGAGGAAGAGGCAAGTCCTTGAAACGCGTCAGCCTTTTGGATGTCTATACTCCCTATTGCGGACTGTTACTCAGTGCGGTGTTGACCCAGCTGTTCTTTTATGATGTGCCTTGACTATATTGTCGTTTGTGAGTACAACACATACTTTATTTTTTATTAAACATTGTTTATGGTAATGCACTAGGCCTGTGCGCCCTCTGTTTTTTCTTTCCTCATTCAGTGGTTGATGATAGCAGGATCCTCTCTATGGTAAAGAAAAACCCATTCACAACATCCAGACAAGTGAAGGACAGTCTCCAGGAGGTGGGCGTATCATTGTCAAAGTCTACAATCGAGAAGACTTCACGAAAGCAAATACAGAGGGTTCAACACAAGGTGCAAACCATTCATAAGCCTGAAGAATAGAAAAGCCAGATAAATTCTGCAGTGTTTAGAGATATACTGTCAGCCCAGATTCATCCAAATGCAGCAAAGTTGATTGGACAGCGCTTCACAGTACAGATGGACAATGATCCAAAACACACTGCAAAAACAACCCAGGAGCTTTTGAAGAAAAAGTGGAATATTCTGCAATGGCCGAGTCAGTCACCTGACCTCAACCCAATTGAGCATGCATTTCACTTGCCGAAGGCAAAACTAAAGGCAGAAAGACCCACAAAACAAAGAACAACTGAAGACAGCTGCAGTTTGAGCCTGGCAAAGCATCAGAAAGGAGGAAACCCAGTCTTTGGTAATGTCCATGGGTGCCAGACTTCAGGCAGTCATTGCCAGTAAAGGATTCTCAACAAAATATTAAAAATGAACATTTTATTTATGATTATGTTCATTTGTCCAATTACTTTTGGCCCCTTGAAAAAGGGGGGATGGCTACTCTTAAGAGCTGTAATTCCTAAACCCTTCCTTCAGTTTGGATGCACATACCCTCAAGTTAAACCTGAGAGTGTGCACTTTCAGCCCATATCCATTATCTAACTATATCTTGAATATGTTTTGGTAAATACCTGAAAGATCTAAAATTGTGCCTGTGTCCAAATATATATGGACCTAACTGTATATGATTTTGCGCAGCCCTGCCAGCCTGTAGCAGTAGTTCTGCTATTGGGCGGTAGGGAAGCGGTTCACAAACTTTGTTGCAGATTCCTACCTTTTGGTATTCTGAAATAAATAGA
The DNA here is from genome assembly GCF_062004578.1 of Staurois parvus. NCBI lineage: Eukaryota > Metazoa > Chordata > Amphibia > Anura > Ranidae > Staurois > Staurois parvus. Next base: position 980,585 of record NW_028318746.1, on the reverse strand, counting down.
TTGCAGGCAGCCTGTGAAATATTCATATTTGGTGAGACACTTTCAAGATTCTCACAGACTGAAGAGATAAGGATAAAAGGATGCTACTTTTTTTAATCATAATACTGAGGCTAATTAGATGATTAAAAATGTAAGCAGATAAAATTTTGTACCTCTGTCTATTGTGGTCAACGGGACAAAGAGTGAAAGGAATATCCTCACCTTTCTACTTTAAAACATGGCATAAGCTGAGATTAGTCCAACACCACCAATATGATAAAACAGGGCAGCAAAATGATCAACTTAATTGTTAATTATTTTTATTGTATTTGAATGTGTATATGTTTTATCATATCAGAGACTTAGCTACTTTATATTTCTCCTTTTCTAGAATACCTTGAGCGTTATGGGGAAAATCTAGTATGGGCTAGTTACAGGAGGAACTTCAAAGGATCAATCCCACCACAGAAAACACGAAAGAAGTGCATTGTAAGTAAGTTCCTTTATACAAACAAATTAAAGATTTCCCTGCACACATACCAGCTAGCCTACAGGAAAAAAAAATGAGGCTAACAATTTACCTTAAAAACAGAGTATAGTTGCACAACATATGTGGAAGCTGCACAGCCTTGCCAAGCCTCCTCTGTAAAGTGGTCCTAATGCTATATTTGAGAGTCTGCAAGTTGGAGCATATATAGTAGTGGCTACATTAAGGGCAGGTATGCCTGGAGGGAGCCCATTCCTCAAAGTTGCAGGGACACATTAGAAGCCCAGCTGGAGTACTGTGGCTCCTGAAGGCGTCCAGCAAGCAAGCTGTACTAGAATGGCAACCAATCCAATTTATAACTATGTTTCAGTTAGAGACAAATCTCATCTCGGCACAGTTTGCCTGCATTTTCACTTTTGCTGAATATGTGAGTTTAAGTTAAGAATAATGTAATGTATTTTTGCCTATGAGCCCTTAGATGTCATAGCTGCTGCCATAGTTTTTTTTTTCTTTTTATTCATCTGGTGGAAAGTAACACATGTTTTGTAGTAGGGTGACAAAGTACTTTATAAAGAAGCTGCATGGTTTCCTCTCTTCTATCTACTCAACATATGGTGGTATTATGTAGTCCACAGAAGGACTGGAAACAGTCCTCACAGATAACAGTCAGAATAGAGCACAGAGTTTTTGTTTGTTTGTATGTCTTTATATAGATTAAAAAAAAAATTGGTTTACATAAACTTTAACCATTTCCTGCCCGCTGTATAGTCATTATACAGTGTCGGGGTGGTTCTCCAGTTTTAGGAGTCTGTCCAGGTATGTCCTTCCAGTCGCGTACCTCACACACGCATCTGTTAGATCCTGTGACTGGTGGATCACAGTGCTTGGTACCCAGCCGCTATGAGCGACCGGGGTATCATGTGATCGCTATGACCAACCATAGCGAACACGATAAGATTTAAACAAAATTGTCATGCCTTTTTTTAACATGGTGTCACCAGGCAGTATCCTCGTTAACTGCCACACCAGCCATATGATGACACTGTACTGCAGTGGTGACAGTATGTAAAAAAGAATTGTGAAAAAAAGTTTTATATAATTAATTTTCCAAAAAGTGCCAAAAATTGCAAATTCAAAAAACTTGCCTCTTACTAAATACCTTGCTAAATACCTTGGACTATCTACTTTGCAAAAATGGGTCATTTGGGGGTATTTGTACTGTCCTGGCATTATAGGGCCTCAAAAAATGAGATAGGTTGTCAGTACATCAGGATTGATCCATTTTCAAATATACTGTTTATATATACCATAGTTTGTAGACTGTTACTTTCACACAGATTAAATAATATACACTTATTTGGGTTATTTTTACCAAAGAAATGTATCGGAATACATTTTTGCCTAAACGTACGAGGAAAGATTATTTGCAGAATTTTATAACCGAAACAAAGCAAATTTTTTATTTTTTTTTCAAAATTTTGGGGTAATTTTTCATTTATATGGCAAAAAAAAAACCCAGTGGTGATTAAATACGATCAAAAGAAAGCTTTATCTGTCTCAAAAATGATAAAAATTTCATTTGGATACAGTGTTGCATGACCGTAATTGGCATTCAAAGTGTGACATGACAGTGCTGCAAATTGCCTGGCCAGGAAGGGCGTGAAAGTGTCTGCTATTGAAGTGATTACTGCTAAACTCCAGGCAAAAAACTAAATCCAAAGATGAAATCCATATATAAAAACTATTTTACCTGCCAAATGATTTGTATTTCTATTCTTTTTCAGTCCTGAAATGTATTAATAAAATTGTGGTCATATACAATTGCTTCTTCATTCTGGTTTGACAGAGAGCGGGCAAGGTCTGTGGAAACCCATGTCCAATCTGTAGAGATCACAACCTTCATGTGCATTACCGAGTGAGTATGACTACCAATGCATATTCTACATCCAAAAAGTGAAACCTAATTTTTACAGGAAAAAATAAAAATGAATCCTCCTGCGCTTCAATGGATGATCCCTATACCTAAGCTGCTCACACCCAATCCTAAACCCAATAGGTGAAACAACAAATGAACATAAATGGTGTAGTGCTAAAAACTATATCATAAACAAATTAAATATATGTGCATATCACAAAAATATAAATACAATAAACAACAAGTGATAAGTTCCTCTCTGGGTCCAATAGTGTAAAATGGATAGTGAATCGAGTAACACGAAAAATCCTTGAAGTGAACACACGCATATATATACACAACGTCCTCTCCCCAACTGGGGGATCAATAAATGGTATAATATGATGAATATAAAGGTGAGTCCCCTAAAACGAGGATAATAAAGTGTGTCCCCTGACAAGGGGACAAAATAAACTCAAAGTGATAAGTGTCACAAATAAACACACTTAACCACAATTAAATGAAAGTGACAATTATGCATAACATAAAAAATTGCAGTCCGCATAAAGCAAGTCCAATTAAAAAAAATCACATGTGAGCATATACACGTGATCCATAAACGAAGATCATGCATGATCATGTGATGAAGTAAAACTTGTGCTCACAGCAATGGTGTAAGTATACTTAAATAGCCCAAGTGCCCCCTCACCTCCTCAAGGTAACCACAACGGCCGGCTCACTTTTTGGATTAACCACGATCCCCACAGGAACTAATACGTCACAGGGAAGAAAACCGCACTGGATCTCATCAGTAGTAGCACTTACTTCTCCTGGGTTCCCTCCAGATATAAATAATCGCAATACCACTCACACTTCATCAGAGGATCATAGTAATGAGACCAAAAAGATCCTCCATAGTATAATCCAGTTTTATTAAACAAATTAATAATGCCAAAAAATACCCACTCACATATTCATCCTGGAATAATCAGCCTTTCACCTCATGTAATGGGTGTACTGCATGGGTATCCTGGTGTACTAAGATGGCGCCCATGCTGGAAATGATGTCACCGCGTACCTTGTCAGGAGACACACTCTAGTTTTTACAGGCTTTAACCTGACCATGCTAAGCAGAAGAGCAATGTACACAATGCTTGTTGCATGCTTCGAACATCTTTCTTAAAGCCCTTAAAGTGTATATCAAAGCAAAAAAAACAAACATTTGCAGTACTTCTGTGCAAGACATGCATATTTCCCTTTGTTTTTTGCAAGTACAAAAATACTAAATTTTTGGAGGTTTTATGTAGTGTTCAGGCCTGAAATGTTTAACTGGCTTCCACCCAGCCAGTTGTAGAATGATGGCCATACGGGACCTCTCTCATTTTGGGAGGAACGTCATGACATCCTCCCATTCTTGCTGCGTATGCCCTGATTATCAATGCAACCCCATCAGTGCAGCATATCAGTGCAACTTATCACTGCCGCCTCATCAGTTCCTATCAGTGCAGCCTCATCATCATCAGTGAAGAAGAAAAATTAGCAAAATGTTATAACGGAAACTAAGAAATGTTTTTCCTTTTTCAAAATTTTTTTTTGTTTGTTTAGCAAAAAATAAAAAAAACTCAAGTGGTGATTAAATACCACCAAAAGAAAGCTCTATCTGTCTCAAAAAATATGATAAAAATTTAGTTTGGGTACAGTGTTGCATGACCACACAATTGTCAGTGTGAAAGCACTGAAAGCTAAAAATTGGCCCGGGCAGGAATGGGGGGGGGGGACATGCCCAGTATTGAAGTGGTTAAACATATGTGGAGAAAAAAATGGCTCCATAAACGCAAGGGTTCATGTTTTGGAGATGAAGACTGTGAGAGTGGTTAAGTAGTTTTGCAAAATTGTGTAGGGCTGTGTCGTTAGCCCACAATAGGAATTTAAATGCTCAACTGCATTTCTGGCAAATAAATTGGTATTTTCCTAACTCTTTTTTTATATATTTTTTTTAAATCAGATCTTTTTTTTTATTAGTTTTTTTTGCATTTTGTTTTTAAACAGACGCACAATTTGTGTATGGCAAACAAATCAAATAACATTGGTCATACAGTGACAAAGCAGCAATCAGTAAAAAAGACATATACGTCCCTGTCCATAAGCATACAAGCAGTGCCGCAGTATCATCTCCAGGAACAAGCATCAGTATTCCTGCCATTGCCTTTCAGTTGGCATTGTATATAAAATAAAGAGTAACTTTCCAATCAAAAATGTACATCATATGAACATCTATCCTAAGACATAAAACTGCTAAACCAGCACAAGTTGGCCTGAATCTGTTACCTCTTCCAATAACTTCAAGCTGCATGTGTTTATCTGCATATGTATAAATTTCATAAATGGGTATTTTCTGAAAGGGGATACCCTGTAGAATATAATGGCGATTGTTTTTAGGTCACACAATAACTGCGCTACTGTTTATCAAATATGTACTTTCAGTACAAAAAATACATTCAAATTCATTTTAGTGCACAAAAAAACAAAATATTCCCTTCTTTTTGTTGGTAAAATATAAAAGATGAGGTTGTGTTGGGTAAATAGATGCTAAATATGTCAAGCCTCAAAATTGTATGTACCCATGAAACAGCAAAAAACCATGTTTCCCAATTGTCCATAGGTAATGCTGTAAAAGCCTTTAACAGCTCATAATAGTTAATAGAGTTAATAGTGACTGCTGGCTCTAGAATTATTGCTCACAATCTCATGTGACGTGGTTGTTGTTTTCATGTGTGTGCACACCCGACAGCCTCTCACTTGTTTTTTTTCTTTATTTTTTTTTTTTTTTTTTTCTAACGTAGCTTATTGATCAGAAGGGGTCTGATAAGCATGCAGAAATGATCATGTCTTCTAGAAGCCTGGCATGTGGAAGAAAAAAGTAAACAATTCATAAAAAAAAAAAATCTGCAGCAGATGGGAGTTTGTTACATTTCGGCTCTGCTCTAGTTCTAATGTCTGTGACAATGAACGGGTTAAAGTAAAGGCACTAAAGCTAGCTATACATATCAAAATTCGTCCAGTTGAGCAGGGACTGAGCAAATTTCGATCCATGTATCTACCGATCAGCTTCTGTACAACCGCCCTGTCAGGTTTACCCCACTTAATCAGTGCAGCAAGCTACAGGCAGCAGCACTGATTGTTTGTTTGTATTCTGATGGCAGGAAAGTATCCCCACTGTCAGAATACCTGCTGGATTAAGCAAAAAAACTTATCTATGAGCCGCTTCAAAGCGGGGTTCCACAAGAAAGAGGAAGTTCCACTTTAAGGCTTTGTCCCCTGCTCCCCGTTATTGGCACCTTTTGGGGAGCAGTTACCTGAATTTGACTGGTACCCGCTCCCACTTCCATTGCGATTGCCTAAAATGATCGGAAGCAGAAGTTGTCTCTCACCCCCCCATAGTCTTCAGGGACACGTGACAGGTCCCAGAAGACTATGGGACCATTCACAAAGTGCAGCGCTACTCGCACATGCACAGTGGGCACCCAGCTGTGAAGCCACAAGCTGTCACACCCAGGGTCCCCACTGAAGATGCCAGCTCTGGGGAGAGAAGACAGCCGGTGAAACCAGCGGTGATGAGGAAGCCGCTGGACCGAGAGACAGGTAAGTGTCTGTATTTTAAAAGTCAGCAGCTACAGTTTGTGTAGCTCCTGACTTTTTTTTTTTTTAAATATTCAACTGGAAGAACTCCTGTGAATGCCTTGTGGTGGGGTTTTTCCCTATTCCCTTTTTTTATAGGTTTTGAGGCCTTTTTGCAGTTTTAAGTGACCCTCATTTCCATTGCTTTGGGAAATCCCAAGTAGTCATTAATATAAAGTGTTCTTTGGTTGTATGATTAATAAATTAGGATTTTAGGTTTACTTGTAAAGTCCATTTCTTGGGAGTACATCACAGGAATTTCTTCCTTGTCTGTGTTCCTCATTGCTTGCTACAAAACTGAGGCTTAACTGAGCTGGGAGGGGGTTATGCTTGGGTAGGGAATTCTTCTTTTTTTGGGGGGTGGGGGGCATATTGTCCATTTACCTGAAGGTGGTAAAATAACCCAATTAGTCATGAATAAGACTTGCCATGTGAATACAGGTGAAACTCGAAAAATTTGAATATCGTGCAAAAGTTAATTTATTTCAGTAATGCAACTTAAAAGGTGAAACTAATATATGAGATACTCATTACATGCAAAGCAAGATAGTTCAAGCCGTGATTTGTCATAATTGTGATGATTATGGCTTACAGCTCATGAAAACCCCAAATCCACAATCTCAGAAAATTAGAATATTGTGAAAAGGTGCGATATTCTCGGCTCAAAGTGTCCCACTCTAATCAGCTAATTAAGCCATAACACCTGCAAAGGGTTCCTGAGCCTTTAAATTGTCTCTCAGTCTGGTTCAGAGGAATCACAATCATGGGAAAAACTGCTGACCTGACAGTTGTGCAGAAAACCATCATTGACACCCTCCATAAGGAGGGAAAGCCTCAAAAGGTAATTGCAAAAGAAGTTGGATGTTCCCAAAGTGCTGCATCAAAGCACATTAATAGAAAGTTATGTGGAAGGGAAAAGTGTGGAAGATAAAGGTGCACAAGCAGCAGGGATAATCCTCTTGTCAAGCCGCTCCTGAACAACAAACAACGTCAGAAGCGTCTTACCTGGGCTGTTGCTCAGTGGGCCAAAGTCCTTTTTTCTGATGAGAGCAACTTTTGCATCTGATTTGGAAACCAAGGACCCAAAGTATGGAGGAAGAATGGAGAGGCACACACTGCAAGATGCTTGAAGTCCAGTGTGAAGTTTCCACAGTCTGTGTTGACCATGTCATCTGCTGGTGTTGGTCCACTGTGCTTCATTAAGTCTAGGGTCAATGCAGCCGTCTACCAGGAGATTTTGGAGCACTTCATGCTTCCTTCCGCAGGCGAGCTTTATGGGGATGCTGACTTCATTTTCCAGCAGGACTTGGCACCTACCAACACTGCCAAAAGCACCAAAACCTGGTTCAATGACCGTGAGATTACTGTGCTTCATTGGCCAGCAAACTCGCCTGACTGGAACCCCATAGAGAATCTATGGGGCATTGCCAAGAGAAAGATGAGAGACATGACACCAAACAATGCAGAAGAGCTGAAGGCCGCTATTGAAGCATCCTGGTCTTCTATAACACCTCAGCAGTGCCAAAGGCTGATAGCTTCCATGCCACGCCGCATTGAGGCAGTAATTGCTGCAAAAGGTGCCCAAACCCAGTACTGAGTACATATTCATGCTTATACTTTTCAGAGGTCCTATATTGTTCTATGTACAATCCTTGTTTTATTGATTGCATGTAATATTCTAATTGTCGGAGATTGTGGATTTGGGGTTTCATGAGCTGTAAGCCATAATCCTCACAATTATGACAAATCACGGCTTGAACTATCTTGCTTTGCATGTAATGAGTCTACCTCATATATTAGTTTCACCTTTTAAGTTGCATTACTGAAATAAATGAACTTTTGCACGATATTCAAATTTTCAAGTTTCACCTGTATATTTTAAACAACTTTATTACAAAACCTTCACCAAAATTTAAAAATTCTTACACGAACAGCTGCTGAGAGCTCACACCCCAGAACTACATCTGCCAAGCACCACAAGAACCCTTTCCCTACATACAGCAAGTGGGCAGGCTGTTGAAAGTCAGAGAAATCAATGTATGCATGTGAAGTGGGATATGGAGGGGTGGTGGGTAGGAATAGTTCAGTACTCCAGCAGACTGAGCTAACAAGCTGCTTGGTATTTCAGTGCAGCTGAGATACTGATGTAAGTCCAAACTGAGTTGAAAGCACACTGGATTTTTGACAGATTAAAGGGGCAATAAAGTAAAAAAAAATAAACCAATTATTTAAGTTATAAGATACTAGTATGCACCCCATACTAGCACAATATGACAGACTTACTTTAAAACTAAGGCCTCCAGCGATCTGAATGGAAGGCAAACTCCAGTATGCTGTCCATTCAGTGCACATGCGTTCGTGACGTCACCGGCCTCTACAAGTTTTTATATCTCCTAAATGGAGCAAATTTAGGAGATATTCACTGTACCTACAGGTAAGCCTTACTATAGGCCTACCTATAGGTACAAGTCATAAAGTGGACTTTACTATCGCGTTATGAGGTATTTTTCTGTACTTACAGCTTTTTAAAGCGATAAATATTGGGAAATTCAGTATGTATTTCAGAAATATACTTAATGTTTGTTTTCCCCCAACATATGTTAACCAATTCCACGCCGCCCTATAGCACAAATACTGCTACAGGGCGGCACAGGCGCACAAAATCACGTGTATATATACGTGATTTTGTAGTTCTGGGTAGGGGGCACACGCCCAGTGTCTCCGACGGGGGTGAGACCTGTATGTAAACAATGCAGATTTCTCCCCTTTCAGCTCCTGCACACTGCTTTGTATGGCTCCACATAGCAGAGCCATACAAAGCAGTGTGCTTACAGTGAAGCGCGCACACAGCCCCTATAGTGAAACAGCACTGAGTTAACCCTTTAATCGCCCCAGATGTTAACCCCTTCCTGCCCAGTGCCATTAGTAGTGTCAGTGCTTTTTATTAGCACTGATCACTGTATTGGTGTCACTGGGGATGTCAGCGACACCAAGTCAGTTCCCCCCAGTCCCGCTATAAGTCACTAATCGCCGCCATTACTAGTTATTAAAAAAAAAAATTCCAGTATATATACCGCCATTTGTAAGTGCTATAAAACTTTCACGTAAACCAATTAATTTACACGTATTGGGATTTTGTTTTTTAGTAAAGATATGTAGCAGAATACATTTTGGCCTAAATTTAAGACGAAATTTGATTAAGCTTTTTTTACTGGATATGTTTAATAGCAAAAAGTCAAAAATATTGTTTTTTTTTTCTCAAAATTGTCAAGTCTTTTTTTATCAAAAGGACGTATATTGAATTTAGTTGCAGCGTTGAATGACCGTGCAATTGTCAGTTAAAGTAATGCAGCGCCGTATAGCAAAAAATGGCCTGATCAGGAAGGGGGGTATATCCGCTGGAGGGCAAGTGTGTTTGCAGCGTACATGGTAACAGAGCCCTTAAAGCCCAACAATAGCTAACCCTCCCTTACTTAGTCTGATAGCTGCTGTGCAAGGTAATGTAAACACAGATTTAGGTTGTATACCAATTCAAAATGCAATATCCTTATTACAACTGAATGATGTTTTAACAATTTTGTGGATTACGGTTGTTGATCTGTTTGCAGAACATCAGGTTACTTGAGCAGTTTATTTGTCCGGATACTGGAGAGGTGCATGATCACACAAAAACAGGTGTGTACTCCATTATAATATGGCTCACATTCAGAATACGTTGCTTGCATAGTGTACCTCATTGTTCACATTTTACACCTTTTTTATGTGGATTAGGTGTCTGTATGCAGCAGCACAAGATGCTTGTGAAAGCCATAACTGATGCTCAAGATCATGGTGAGTAACTGTTCTGCTAAGAGACTCATCACTTTGTGTTATCCTGCACCCTTGTGTCCTGACCTGATTTCAAGAGCATAAGCTGCCTGCTAATGTCATTAGATTACTACTAGATTTAAAGCTAAACACTAGGCATCACTTTGAAGTTGATATTGTGAAAGCGTACATGGGGGTATTCTTCCTCATTTGTTTGGATGGAGGAAACTTAGCTTTTTTTTTTTTTCCTTCAACTCACTAGCTGGAAAAAAAAAAAAGTCTAAGTGTATGGCCACCTTAAGATTGAAATCAATTCCAGACAAAAAAGTCACCTTTTGTCTTACATTTATGACTTTTTGCAGTGCCTGGAGTTCTACTTTTAAGCAAACAGTGTAGTGCTTCATTCCTCTTTATGAGTTAAACTTATACATTTTTATACAAAATATTTACTTATAATTCCTTATACCATCCATGACAAAACAATGAATTAATGCCACTGAATGATATACCACCAAAAGTGATAATTCAAAGTGACTCCATCTAAAAGAGAAACCCATATACAGTCAGGTCCATAAATATTGGGACATCGACACAATTCTGACATTTTTGGCTCTATACACCACCACAATAGATTTGAAATGAAATGAACAAGATGTGCTTTAACTGCAGACTGTCAGCTTTACTTTGAGGGTATTTACATCCAAATCAGGTGAACGGTGTAGGAATTACAACAGTTTGCATATGTGCTTCCCGCTTGTTAAGGGACCAAAAGTAATGGGACAGAATAATCATAAATCAAACTTTCACTTTTTAATACTTGGTTGCAAATCCTTTGCAGTATATTACAGCCTGAAGTCTGGAACGCATAGACATCACCAGACGCTGGGTTTCATCCCTGGTGATGCTCTGCCAGGCCTCTACTGCAACTGCCTTCAGTTTCTGCTTGTTCTTGGGGCATTTTCCCTTCAGTTTTGTCTTCAGCAAGTGAAATGCATGCTCAATCGGATTCAGGTCAGGTGATTGACTTGGCCATTGCATAACATTCCACTTCTTTCCCTTAAAAAAACTCTTTGGTTGCTTTTGCAGTATGCTTTGGGTCATTGTCCATCTGCACTGTGAAGCGTCCAATGAGTTCTGAAGCATTTGGCTGAATATGAGCAGATAATATTGTCGAAACACTTCAGAATTCATCCTGCTGCTTTTGTCAGCAGTCACATCATCAATAAATACAAGAGAACCAGTTCCATTGGCAGCCATACATGCCCACGCCATGACACTACCACCACCATGCTTCACTGATGAGGTGGTATGCTTAGGATCATGAGCAGTTCCTTTCCTTCTCCATACTCTTCTCTTCCCATCACTCTGGTACAAGTTGATCTTGGTCTCATCTGTCCATAGGATGTTGTTCCAGAACTGTGAAGGCTGTTTTAGATGTCATTTGGCAAACTCTAATCTGGCCTTCCTGTTTTTGAGGCTCACCAATGGTTTACATCTTGTGGTGAACCCTCTGTATTCACTCTGATGAAGTCTTCTCTTGATTGTTGACTTTGACACACATACACCTACCTCCTGGAGAGTGTTCTTGATCTGGCCAACTGTTGTGAAGGGTGTTTTCTTCACCAGGGAAAGAATTCTTCGGTCATCCACCACAGTTGTTTTCCGTGGTCTTCCGGGTCTTTTGGTGTTGCTGAGTTCACCGGTGCGTTCCTTCTTTTTAAGAATGTTCCAAACAGTTGTTTTGGCCACGCCTAATGTTTTTGCTATCTCCCTGATGGGTTTGTTTTGTTCTTTCAGCCTAATGATGGCTTGCTTCACTGATAGTGACAGCTCTTTGGATCTCATCTTGAGAGTTGACAGCAACAGATTCCAAATGTAAATAGCACATTTGAAATGAACTCTGGACCTTTTATCTGCTCATTGTAATTGGGATAATGAGGGAATAACACACACCTGGCCATGGAACAGCTGAGAAGCCAATTGTCCCATTACTTTTGGTCCCTTAACAAGTGGGAGGCACATATGCAAACTGTTGTAATTCCTACACCGTTCACCTGATTTTGATGTAAATACCCTCAAATTAAACCTGACAGTCTGCAGTTAAAGCACATCTTGTTTCATTTCAAATCCATTGTGGTGGTGTATAGAGCCAAAAAAGGTAGAATTGTGTCGATGTCCCAATATTTATGGACCTGACTGTACAATCCAACAAATCTGTGTAAATAAACCAAACTAAAAGTCCAGTGTTCATCGTTTGATATTCATAAATTGGTAAATTAAAGTGTTTCTCCCCACACACTAATAAAATATGCGCTCACCATGAAGTATTGGCCTCAATGATTGAGGCTGCTAAGTGTACCTAATGTGGCTTCCTGTGATGGTGTGGTAACAATTTTGCACTGCTCCTAATTTGAGAGCAGAGCTAGCGCTCTAGGAGGTTGTTAACGCTGATTCACAAGTCTTCAGTGTTTGACTCCATTTTATTTTAGGGATTATCTGTAAATCAAGACGCCTTAAGCTGGCCATAGACGAGACGAAAACCAAATGTTCTGAAAATAGCACATAGAATTGTGCCATCATTTGTTTCATTTTTCTAAAACAAAATTCAGTACGTTGGATCGGGAACTTTCGATTGTGGCACAAAAATTGGCTGTCACAACTGGCCCACTAATGATGTGAAGAATGAATGACCAAGAATTTCCATCGGTTTTCGACTCTTCTATATAGCCTGCTTTAATCAAGAGAACTGCTAGAATAAAACAATTTTCCTAATTTAGATACAGTTTGTGGTGTTTGGATAGTCTGAGCTGACCATAGAGGTGCATTGGAAAAGCACAGTAAAGTCTGTTCACTGTGCTGTACTGCTAAGTAGGGGTCATATATGTGAAGAACAATATGGATGTGTACAGTACAAACAAACCTATCATTCTCATTTGTCTAGAGTTAACCTCTTGCCGTCCGCCTGCTGTTGATAAACGGCAGGGCGGTGGCACTCCAGGGGCGGGTTGCCGTTCATAAACGGCACCCGCCTTTTCTAGCTGTGCGCGCTCCCTGGGAGCGCACAGCACCGCGATCCGGTGCCCGCTGTGTCCACCGGACGTCGGACGGGACCTCTGTACGAGGTCCCAATCATGTGATCACTGATTGGCCAATCAGTGATCACATGCAAAGTAGTAAGCAAGATGTCACTTGTGACATCATTGCTTACTACGTGTGAAATCTGTGAATGATCACAGAGGTCACATGGTACAAGGCTATTCACAACAGCCTTGTACCATGTGACAAGCTGTGACCAATCACAGCTCACTCAGTACTTCTCAATGACTGCAAGAATGCAGAGAGAAAGAGAAATGATTGCTTACATCCTATGAGTGTAAAAGCAATCAGTGTAAAAAAAAAAAAAAAAAAATCTTCATCACCCCCCACAAGTAGTACAGTGTCACCATGGTGACACTGTACTGCTAGGGTGACAGTATGTAAAAAAAATAAAAATATAAAAAAATAAAATATAAATGTAAAAAAAAATGTTTAAAAATTATAATTTTTGGTTATAAACTAATTTGGATTGTTTTTTTTTACTAAAAAAATTACGGAATAAATTTTGGCCAAGATTTATGATGAAATATTATTTATTTGTAAAATTTTATAAAGAAAAAAAAAACACTTTTCAAAATTTTTGGACTTTTTCATTTACATAGTAAAAAAAATAAAAATCCCAGCGGTGAATAAATACCACCAAAATAAAGCTTTATCTGTCTCAAAAAAATGGTAAAAAATTCATATGGGTACAGTGTTGCATGACCGCGCATTTGTCATTCAAAGTGTGATAGCGCTGAAAGCTGAAAATTGCCCTGAACAGGAAGGGGGTAAAAGTGTCCGGACAGGAAGTGGTTAAAGTCCTATTTGTCAGTAACTGAAATAACAGTCTGTAGCCACAAGATTCTACTTACCATTTACACCAAGTAGAAAAATTAGATCGAGGATTTGAGCAGTTGCTATAAATAACACTAACAATTCTCCTTTCAGACATTTTAATAAAATAAGCAGAGAGGGAGCCGAGTTTTCCTAGTGTGATGTAAAAACTGATCACTTTCTCCAGGTCTTCTCCCAGTGATGATACAACAAAAAGATGTGACCTTTGGAGAATATTCATATAAACATGGAGCTGTGACACAAACTCCACCCGCTCCAGAAGGGCCATGGTATTCCTGGTACGAGTGGCAAGAACCACCAGCCAAAGAAGTGACCCGACTGCGCAAGATGTACAGGCCGCACTTGAAAAAAATGATGGGGGAAGAATAAATATGGACGATAATTGCTTATTATTGTGTGACATGTTAAATAAACCCTGAGAATGGATTTAGCTTGTCAGTGTTTTATTTTTAACATAGCTGAAGAAAGAGGTGTTGTGACCCACAGCAAGCAATCCGGTTCTATTGCCTAACAGGTTCTGAATAGGAATACGTAGAGATAGTCACCTATCCTTTGTGGCAGAAATTGACTAAAAAAAGCAATGCAATCCTTACAGAGGTTCTAAAATTTCTTCACTAGAACATCAATAAAAAAAACTTAAAGGAAAAAAAAATGACTTGATCCCACTCATGCGATACAGTTTATGTGGGTGAGGAAATTCTTCCACTAAAGTATTGTATTTCTGACAGTGGGGAAGACTTCCCTGCAGTCAGGATACACTGATCCAGCACTGCTAGCTCTAGCCAGCAGCACCGACCACTCAGAAATTTTCCAACATCGACTTCTGTACAATCAGCCTCTCTATACATGGATTGAACATCAGCTGGTTCCTACTGAACTGTCCGAAAAGTTATCCATGTATGGCCAGCTTTAGAGCTAAATGCTGACTACACCCTCTAGAGACTTCATCTTTTTTTTCATCCAGTTGGATGGAAATTTAAACCACAATTTGCCACCCATAGCTACAGCCATTTCGTGGATTCCACCACGAAAAAAAAAAAAGTAATTTAAAATGGAATGGCAGTGAAAGTTAACACCAATATGATGCAGTGATCGGTATGTTCAAGAGCACTTCCAATAGCTTAAAGCTGGGACTGAAACAGCAAGTGGCAGATTTAAGAAAAAGGATGGTCCATTGTTATGACAAATCTACTACCTCATGGGGTTTCTTTTTTTCCCCATAATAATGTTTTATTGAATAATGCAAGTTTTTAACATTCCAAATATTACAACAGTATTAAGAAGAAAAAAAAAACACAGAGCCGTCATCAGATTACTGAATAACAATTGGCCCAAGTCCGTAATCTACTTTGCATAACTGGCTGACAACTGAGGACGACATTAAAAAAAAAAGGGTGGGGGGGGAGGGACTAAGGGAATACAGTTGGCAACCGTAGCCTAGACCAAGTCATCTCTCGTAGTTTTTATTTAAAAAAAAAAAAAGGAAGGGGGGGGGGGAAGTATCTTCCCAGCATAAAGACAGCGGATGATTAATTCCATGGTATCTCATCGGGTGGTGCAAAGTGTGCGATCAGGAATCCCACCATGACAGTATATCGCACTCCTTCCAACGCAGTACGCCTCCATTGATTGGGAAAGTAAAACAAAGTGATCAGAACACAAGGTCCTTTTAGTCATCTGAAGCTTTAAATGTAGCCAGCAGGCCCACGTTTTGGTGAAGGCCAAGATCCTGTCCTGAGATGTAAAAATGAGCTCCATTTCCTCCAACTGTTCAAAGCGGGCAAGCCACTCCCATATACTGGGTGGCTTAGTATCTCCCCAATGTAGAGGGATACATAAGCATGCCACATTGATACTGTGCCAGGGAGAAATCCATGGCAGTCCCTGTCACGTGAAATAATGTCATGGACCTTGGTTCAAGACTCGGCAATGAGGGGGCAGTCCCACCAGATGTGGAAGAACATGCCAGCATTGGTCTGAAGTCACTGGGTAGATCTGGGATTTTTTTTTTTTTTTTTTTAATTCTATGACCATTATGGGTATCTCCAATAATGCCTCAAACAAAGAAAGACATGAAACATTGGTACACTGAAAAAGATAAAACCTTTTATACAAAAGCTGTACAAATAAGATAGAAACAACAAAGAGAGAGGCTGCAGCATGTACAGGATCTGTGTGATATTCTCCATCTCTTCTTCCTAGAAAAAAGAAAACAATATGAGGGTTCATACCTCTATATATATATATATACACACGCAGTATATATAATTCCTAAAGGGAAGTCTGTTATGACAGAAAAAAAAGATTTGGAAGTGTACCTTTAGTCAAAAAACATCTTGATCACTTCATGCTGGCACCGTTTGCCAATATAGCTATGTAAATAATACGAAGAAGTGCCTTTTACGGTTTAAAATCCAGTAATACAGTGTCTCACCCTGCTCTGCACATGCTCATTTACTCTCTAGTTTTCAGCACAGTGCCAAAAATGTAAAATGTGCATTTATTTATTTTATTTTCCATTGGAACATGAAAAGCATTGCACCCACGATCAGTGGCTTGGGGGTGTAAGGACAGGCTTGTTCTCTGTTCATACTGAGGTACAGGCTTTCAAATGGAGTGCTGGAGGAAGTGGCAATTGCCAAGTAAGGTGAATATCTAACTTGTGTGCCACTGAAATCTAGAAATCTGTGTCACAGTGGCAGATCTTTGTGAATGAATGATGCAGCTGTACAGGCAGAGTCATCTGCTTTGGGGAAAGAACAACCCCTGCATGCTATCATGGAGAGGGGGCACTCTAGGGGTGGGAGGTCTGCTTGGCACCATGGTGTAAATAATGGAGTTTGCCTTTAAAGGCATCATCATAATCTCAGCTTCACTACCTTGCTGGTCACTGCATGGAATACATATGCATGACAGAGCTCTGACATTTAATCTTGGCTGCAGGCCATTTATTTATCCTTGGTTTCTTTTAAAGCAACTGTCGACACCTAACTGAAGATAAAAGAAAAAATAAATTGTATGGGAAAATGCAGCTTTAATTAAAAGTTCACTCATTGCTGATGTGCTAGGGGAGGGAGAGCGGGCACACTGCATGTGCAGTTGAGTGATAGAGCACTTGTTCCTCTATGCAGCATGTCCCAAAATGGTAGTTTTCTGGCTAGTTTTTGGGAAGGCTGCACTTGGCCTACAGATATTATGTAAACTAATCTCAATTTGTCCATTTACATCCGTCTACATTCAATCTGCTGGGCAGATCAGATGGCAGTCTGTTTATATCCGATCACCCATAGAGGAGAGCTAGCTGTGTTTGACACACAGACCTGTCATCAGCCTGCTCAGTGGGAATCAGCAGACATATCCCCCATTGAGCAAGTGAATCGCAGGTAGAGTCTGCCCCATGTGAAAGGGGCCTTACACTATGCTGACATCATGCTCCACAGATCATTGTTCTTATTAACCTCCACCCACTCACAGCATCCCTGATCACCACCACACCAGCCAAATTTCACTGCCACATCAGTCCCGGTGTCACCTGACCAGTATCAGTCAGCAGCAGTGTTCCTGATTACTGCCACACTAGTCCCCATTGTCACTAGACCAGTGCAGCCAACAAAAATGTTCCTCATCACTGTTGCACAGTGCAGTGTTTCCTCTGTCTGCCGCCTGTTATGGCTCTGTCCTGTTTATTGACCACAGTTCTGCCTGTTGCCTAGACCGAATCTTTGCCTGTTTACTGGCCATGACTCTGCCTGCAACCTGAACTGACCCATCTGCATGTCCAACTGACTATGTTCCTGTAAGACACCAGTACCAGCTATCCCCTGGGACTGCTATAGGTGATGCTACACGAAGTTATATCCCTTGATCACTCATAGAGGTGACCATTACAGTACATTGGTTTTTATACAATTGGTTGATTTGTGTGACACACGATACCACATCCGGTATATAATCAACCCAGACAGTGAAAGTTTCACACGTGGTATCACCATACTCCTGTTAAACGGACAACTTTGTTTAAAAAAAATTTAACTTTCTTTCTACATTTTTCAAAAACTTGTGTCAAAAAATGAAGTCTTCAAAAGACTCACCAAATAGGTGTATTCACTAAAGCTTGAGAGGGCAAAATCAGGCTTACTTCTGCATAGAAACCAATCAGCTTCCAGGTTTTATTGCCAAAGCTTAATTGAACAAGTTGAGCTTAGATGCGGATTGATTTCTGTGCAAAATTGAGCCTGATTTTGCACTCTCCATCTTTAGTAAATAAACCCCCATGCCTCCTAAAAAATACCTTGGGGTGTTTGCTTTGCAACATGTGGTTATTTTGTGGGTGATTCCACTGTCCTGGTGCTCCAGGGCCTCCAAAAATGTGATAGACATTCAGGATATTAGGAGGTGTAATTTATCTCCCTAGAACACCTGAAGGTGCTCTTTGGCTTTTGAGCCCCTCTAAGTGGCTAGGCTGTGAAAAAGCCTCACATATGTATCACCATACTCAGGAGACATAGCAGAATGTGTTTTGGGGTGTAATAAGTATGCCTATGCTGTGTGGGATAAATAACTTAAAATGACAACTTTGAGACAAAAAAAAAAAAAATTGTATTTAATTTCTAATTTTTTTGTCGCAAATTTTTGTAAAATTAAGAACTTTTAAAAGCTTGCCATGCCTCTTACTAAATACCATGGGGTATCTACTTTCCAAAATGGGTCATTTGGAGGGGGGGTGTACTGTCCTCATTAAACAAGATAGGCAGTCAGCACATCAGGACTGATCAATTTTCAAATATACCTGTAAAATCCTTTTCTTGGGAGTACATTACGGGACACAGAACAGGCTATTCATGACTATGTGGGTTATATGCCGCCTATACAGTGCCTTGAAAAAGTATTCATACCCCTTGACATTTTCCACATTTTGTCATGTTACAGCTAAAATCGTAAATGTATTTTATTGGGATATTATGTGATAGACCAACACCAAGTTGTGAAATGAAAGGAAAATGATAAATGGTTTTCAAAATTTTTTACAAATATGTGAAACGCGTGTCATGCATTTGTATTCAGCCCCCTTTACTCTGATATCCCTAAATAAAATCTAGTGGAACCAATTGCCTTCAGAAGTCACCTAATTCGTAACTAGAATCCACCAGTGTGTAATTTAATTTCAGTATATATACAGCTGGTCTGCGAAGCCCTCAGAGGTTTGCTAGAGAACATTAGTGAACAAACAGGTCAGGGATAAAGTTGAGGCGAAGTTTAAAGCAGGGTTAGGTTATAAAAAAAAAAAGTATCCCAAGCTTTGAACATCTTATGGTGCACTATTCAATCCATCATCTGAAAATTGCAATGTAACTGCAAACCTATCAAGACATGGCCATCAACCTAAACTGACAGGCCAGGCAAGGACAGCATTCATCAGAGAAGCAGCCAAGAGGCCCATGGTAACTCTGGAGGAGCTGCAAAGAGCCACAGCTCAGGTGGGAGAATCTGTCCACAGGACAGCGATTAGTCATACACTCAACAAATCTGGCCTTTATGGAAGAGTGGCAAGAAGAAAGCCATTGTTGAAAGAAAGCCATAAGAAGTCCCGTTTGCAGTTTATGAGAAGTCATGTGGGGGACACAGCAAACGTGGAAGAAGGTGCTCTGGTCAGATGAGACTAAAATGTAACTTTTTGGCCTAAAAGCAAAACGCTATGTGTGGTGGAAAACGAACACTGCACATCACCCTGAACACACCATCCCCACTGTGAAACATGGTGGTGGCGCATCATGTTTCGGGATGCTTTTCTTCAGTAGGGACAGGGAAGCTGGTCAGAGTTGATGGGAAGAAGGATGGAGCCACAGGGGTATGGAAATGTTTGAAAAAACTACCTGTCCAGGGACTAAATCAGTGCCCCAATTTGCTTGTCCCTCATGACAATCTACTTGTCCAGATAAAAAAAAAATAAATTTGACCCAAGACCATATTTAAATCATTGGTGCTTTTAGGAATGTCTGGGGCTTTTAAAAGCAAAAGGGGCTTTACGGCAACTTAAACATGTAATAATTTTAACATTGCGCTGTTTATCTCCTCCTCACCTCCCTGCCTGTTTCCAGCATTGCACCCGGGGACTAGCAGGTACTGCCGATAACCGGCAATTGTCAGAGACTGATCGGCACCGTGCCCAGCAGGGCCACCCACCAGTGCCGTCAGTCAGTGCCACCTATCAGTGCTGCCTCATCAACGCACATCAGTGAAGGAGAAAAATTACCTGTTTGCAAAATTTTATAATAGAAACAAATAAGTTTTTTTTTCAACATTTTTGTTTTTTCATGTTTATAGTGCAAACAATAAAACACCCAGCGGCAAGTACATACCACCAAACGAAATCTCTATTTGTGTGAAAAAAAAAGTATAAAAATGTCATATGAGTACAGTGTTGCATGACCGCGCAATTGTCATTCAAAGTGTGACAGCGCTGAAAGCTGAAAAATGGCCTGGGCAGGAAGGTGGTATAAGTGCCCGATAGGCTAATGGTTAAATACCACCAAACTAAAGCTCTATTTCTCTAAAAAGAAATGATCAAAATTTCATTTGGGTACAGTGTTTCATTCAAAGTGCGATATATATATATATATATATATATATATAAATACTGTAGCCACTAGTGCACACAACCCATGTCTCAGTGGGGCAAATAATAGGAATAAAGGTGAATAAAAAAATGCTGCCCTACATCAAAAAAATTGCTCAATACCTATGAATCAAAAAACATTTGAAAATAAGAAATTAAATATGAAAAACAAGAATCACCCAAACCAAAACAAAGAATAATGATTTTGAATCAACCAAAAAGTCAAACTCAAGTCCAATCAAAATAGTGTTCTTCTGTAAATCCTCCTGTGAATAACAATATTTATTATTTTATTTCAGGTACTTCTATAGCACCGTCAATTTACGCCGCACTTTACATATATCATACATTCACATCAGTCCCTAACCCTCAAAAGGGCATACAATCTAAGGTAAATATGTGCAGCTGTCACCAATTCCAGTGAGAAAACATCCTCCACCATATGTCTGCTCAACTCACATTGTACAATGTTACCGTCTAACTGCACTTTTGGTCCCAACTGGACTCAGAAGATCAGCTTGTTAGATGATGTCTCCAAAGTATGCTACCTCCTTATAAATGTCTTGGTGTCATCTGTATTCCTCATTAAAAAAAACTCAACAGTGCTTTATCCTTTTAAACTTTTATTGAGCAATAAAACACAGGAAATGCCCTCACGTTCTGCAGGTGCATATCTGCACCACCTATGATGAACATTCAGCAATATATCGATTAATCACAAGATGGCAGTATCCTCTGAACAGGAGAGTCGTGTATGGGCTCAGGAAACCGTCACCATACAGAATGTATTGCATGGCAAAGCACGGGCCCTTCACTGTAAATGCAATTGCCTGCTAAAATGCTGTTCCTGGAGCGGTTTCATAAATACTACAACCGCTGTCCCGATGAATGGAAACATTGTGACGTCATCCGTACGCTCCTCCTACCACTCCATCCCCCACAGCCACTTCCTCCTGTACCACTATCCCTTCCCTTCTAGATTGTAAGCTCGAAAGAGCAGGGCCCTCGACCCCCTCGTGTTTTGTTACTGTATTGTCTCATGTTCTGTCCTCCACTATAATGTACAGCGCTGAGCAAACCTTTTAGCGCTATATAAATCCTGTATAATAATAATAATACATTCTGTATGGTGACGGTTTCCTGAGCCCATACATGACTCTCCTGTTCAGAGGATACTGCCATCTTGTGCTTAATCGATATATTGCTGGATGTTCATCATAGGTGGTGCAGATATGCACCTCCAGAACGTGAGTGCATTTCCTATGTTTTATTTCTCAATAAAAGTTTAAAAGGATAAAGCACTGTTGAGTTCTTGTTAATGAGGAAAACGGATGACACCAAGACGTTTATAAGGAGGTAGCATACTTTGGAGACCTCATCTAACAAGCTGATCTTCCGAGTCCAATTGGGACCAAAAGTGCAGTTAGACCATAACATTGTACAATGTGAGGTCACACTGCGTGAGGTGAGCAGATATATGGTGGAGAATGTTTTCTCAATGGAATTGGTGACAGCTGCACATATTTTCATTATCCATAAGAGGGTTTACAGAAGAACACTATTTTGATTGGACTTGAGTTTATAATGACTTTTTGGTTGATTCAAAATTATTATTCTTTGTTTTGGGCGATTCTTGTTTTTCATATTTAATTTCTTATTTTCAAATTTGTTTTGATTTATAGGTATTGTGCAATTTTTTTGTGTAGCGCAGCATTTTTTCTTCACCTTTATTCTTCCATGTACCTCATAAGATGGAGATGTATCAATGTTATGAGGTACATGGGAGGCCTAAAAGATGTGGATCTGAACTAGTTCGGTTGTGCTCAAAAGGTTGCTTACCCTGGCAGAAGTTGTGAAATTTTGGCATGGATAATGAAATTATGACTGACCATGCCAAAAAAATGTCTTTTGTTTAAGGATGAGGATCACATGAAGCCATTTAATATCACATAGTTGTTTGGCTCCTTTTTAAATCATAATGATAACTGAAATCACCCAAATGGCTCTGATCAAAAGTTTACGATGTTTGGCCTTGGTACAGACACACAAGGTGACACAAGCAGGTTAAAACGGCAATTAAAAGGTTAATTTCCACCATCTGTGGATTTTTAAACTGCAATTAATGTCTGAATAAATGGTCAAGGAGTTTGTTACCTCTCACGTGGATGCACTGAGCCTGCTAGATACTGAGCCATGGGGAGAAGAAAAGCCCTGCTTAACAAAGTAATGGAACTTTATAAAGATGGAAAAGGATGAAAAAAGATATCCAAAGTCTTGAATATGCCAGTCAGTACTGTTCAATTACTTACTAAGAAAGATTGTCGCCACAACTACCAAAAGAATTGTTCGGGATACAAAGAAAAACCCACAGGTAACCTCAGGAGAAATACAGGCTGCTCTGGAAAAAGATGGTGTGGTTGTTTCAAGGAGCACAATGTGACGATACTTGAACAAAAATGAGCAGCATGGTTGAGTTGCCAGAAAGAAGCCTTTACTGCGTCGATGCCACAAAAAAGCCCACTTACAATATGCCCGACAAAACCTTGACACACCTAACAGCACTGGCACATTGTAATCTGGAGTGGAGAGACCAAAATAGAGCTTTATGCTCACAACCATAAGCACTATGTTTGGAGAGAGGTCAACAAGGCCTAGTGAAAAGAATACCATCCCCACTGTGAAGCATGATGGTGGCTCACTAATGTTTTGGAGATGTGTAAGCTCTAAAGGCATGGGGAATCTTGTGAAAATTGATGGCAAGATGAATGCAGCATGTTATCAGAAACTACTGGCAGACAGTTTGCATTATTCTGCACAAAAGCTGCGCATGGGATGCTCTTGGACTTTCCAACATGACAATGACACAAGGCCAAGCTGAACCTCCAGTGGTTACAGCAGAAAAAGGTTAAGATTCTGGAGTGGTCATCAGTCTCCTGACATTAATATCAACAAGCCGTTCTGTGGAGATCTCAAAACATGCAGTTAATGCAAGATGACCAAAGACTTTGCATGACCTGGAGGCATTTTGCCAAGACGAATAGGCAGCTATACCACCTGCAAGAATTTGGGGCCTCATAGCCAACTATTACAAGAGCCTGCATGCTGTCATTAAAATGCTAAAGAGGGCAATACTCAGTAGTAAGAACTAAGAGTATGCAAATTTTTGAACAGGGGTCATTTATTTGTTTACTTGTTGCCATGTTTTGTTTTATGATTGTGCCATTCTGGTATGAGATACAGTTGAATGAGTCCCATAAGAAATAAAAGAAATGTGTTTTCTTTAAAAAGTGTACATACTTGCATATGTATATTACCAATTCTCCAAGGGAAACTTTTGAGCACAACTGTAGGTTGTTTTATCTGGTGAGATTCCATTGCATGAGGTGGACACATGCTGGTAGATAGGAAGATTGAGCATTACACTGGTGATTTTGAGATTGCAGTTGTACATTTTATGAGAGAACAATGAGTGTTTTTAAAGTTTTTTAATATAATACTACATTATAGGGAAGATTTACTAACACTGGACTGAATCTGGTGCAGCTCTGCACGGAAACTAATCAGCTTTAAACTTCAGTTTGTTTAATTAAGCTTTAGCAATAAAACCTGGATCTGAGAACGTAATGTCTGAAGCATCTTCTGTGGAAGAAACATTCTGACCTGAACCCTGTCCAGGACTAGACTTGGATACTCAAACTGTGAACGATTTCCATTGAGGATTTCTGAAGGTTCACGATCCACCTGAACTGCTGCAACTTTGGAACAGCCAAGACCCCATTGTCCACAAAAAGCCTGCTCTGGCTGTTCTATACACACCCCATAATGGGGTTCCATGAGAGTGTAGCAGAGCTAGTAGTCGGGTTAACACAGGCTAAAAACCACTAAAAACCTTCCACAGGAATGACACCTTGATGCAGAAGACCTGGGGGGGGGGGGGAAATATACCAATCTGTGGGATGAAACAGTAAGGATTGAAGTGCAAAAAAGATGGGTCAAGGAGCAAAATGCTAGCTTTTAGCCCTGGGATACTATCTCCTGTACCCAAGTATCAGGAATCAAAATTTACCAAGCATAACCTATGCTCTGGAAAGTGGGGACTCACTTGCATGCCAAGGATGTGGGTTTGATACTGAGTGCCAGACCGAGCAGGCGGAAACCCTGGCTTGGAGGAACTTGACAAGGAAGCGGAGTAGCAAAAAAAGAATGTTTCTTAACAGTCTACTCATTAGGCTTCTTCTGCTCAGAAAGATGACCGCTCTTACTATCACTAGTGCCCTAGATAGTGTCTAAAAATGATCTGAAGAGACACTGTTCCTCAAAGACCAAGAGCAAATTATTCACAGTCCGAGGAAGTCACGAGTAGCCTGTGACGTAACGCGTAGGTACGCTATTACGCAGCTTCCGGTGCACGGTGACGCACTTCCGGCCTCAGCCGCCATCTTGGTATACCCAGGAAGTTCCTTTACATGCAGTACACCCACACATTGGTGAGGAAGGAGGACTGCGGGAACATGCGAGTGGGTTTTTCTTTTCTTTTACTGACAATAAAAAGAGTCTTGGTGAAAATAATACTACACTTAGAGGATTCTTTTTTGGCTCTCTGGGTTGGTGAGCAATTATTCTTCAGAAGCTTCTGGTCTGGGG
Source organism: Staurois parvus (assembly GCF_062004578.1). Lineage (NCBI taxonomy): Eukaryota > Metazoa > Chordata > Amphibia > Anura > Ranidae > Staurois > Staurois parvus. Next base: position 955,547 of record NW_028318746.1, on the reverse strand, counting down.
CAATGGGAGTCCTTTAAGAGATCCACATCAGGAGGAGAGGTACTTGTCTTCAGGAATAGGGATCCAGGGTGATCCTGAAAGCTGTTTGGCCCCTGGGGGTCACTTGGAGGAGGTGAGGAGGCAATTTAGCCTTAGTAGGTGAAGAGTGTGGAAACGCTCACGGAGTACAAGCACTATTTGCTCATTGCATGAATTTTATATCACCTATTGATTACTTCATGGACATTTCGTTTGATTACTTGAGTGGTATTTGAAGTGTGGTGACTATTGCACTGTTTAATTATCCTCCTTTGAAGGGGGCTGTTATCATTGTTTTACGGTGTGGGCACTACTGTTAAGAGATTATTTTAAGTGGCACTATATATTCAAGATACATTTTATTTATTGATTTCATATATTTAATATCATTTGTATTATATAATATTGACTTATTTGTATGTGAGCACAGTTTTTTGAATTGCACTTAGTATTGGTTTAAGCGCTGCACTATTTATGATTATTTTACACACTGTTTGGGTACCAGTTGAAGTGCTGGCAGCTTTCAGTAGGTAGACTTCCTTTCAGCGCAGGAGGACTTCTGTTTCTAGTCCTCCTGTATAATTTGTTATAGGTATGGGGTTTCTGGACACATCTGAAAATAAGGAATTCTTTAAGTTTATCAATGTAAGCGCAAAAGTATGGGCAAAGATGCCCAGGAAAACGGTGTATAAATAGAGCACTCCCGGGTCTGACGTTTCATCCTGAGAAGCCGTGATGACAAAACGAGTCTGCAGTAATCAGTGAAAAATTCTATATACTGACACTGGACAAATGGCACTGGCTGGGTGATGAGGTGATCAAAGGGTTAATAGGGGCGATGTAAGAGTTAAATGTGCTAATCTAACGTGTGCATCTAAAATATAGTGCTTTTACTCAGTGTTGTGTTCGTTCCTCTCTCCCGGGACGCCATGGGGGCAGTGTGGGGGTGAATGCATGTGTACGCACACCAGAAAATAGAAAGCGACGCAAGATTACATCGCTTTGCCCACAGACACTGCTCGCCCACAGAATTTCTCTCAATTTTTTTTTAAAAGTTTTTACATTTTTATTAAACATTGTTTTTCTTTTTTTTCTATCCTTTTTTTTTTTTAAATACTTTCATCAGAGTAGTGCATTGTTACCATAGTGACATTGTATTATTCTGGGGGGTGATCTGGGACTTTTTTTTTACACTTTGCATTGCATGAGCAATGAATATCATTGCTCTGCAATTCAAAGCTTGCTTTGTACTGTCATGAATGTGTTAAGTTCATGACAATTCAATATAATAGTGATCTGTGATTGGCTCCAGCTGGTCACATGGTACAGGGTGCTGTGATTGAACCTGTGGGGTTTATTTACTAAACCTGGTTGACTCAGAATCTTGTCCACTTCTGCATAAAAACCAATCAGCTTCCAGGTTTTATTGCTGAAGCTTAACTGAACATGCTGAGGTTGGAAGCTGATTGGCTACCGTGCACAGGTGCCCAAGATTCTGAGTCAACCAGTTTTAGTAAATCTCCTATTGTGTGTCACGTGAGAGATGCGGACCAATCACTGCTCTCCAGGAACAGAATCAAAGCTTTTATGAATCAGATTGATTCATAAAAGCTTTGTTGTCACTGCATAGCGATCACATGATCACCGTGTCCCGATTACTGGGATTTTCATTTCACTGGTCCTGTAGCTGCCGCCCATCCGCAGTACATTGCGGGCGGGTGGCCCGAAAGTGGTTAATAATGTATGAGTTTATTCTGCTATAAAGAGTACAACTATTTAGTGCAAAAAAGGAAAATGAATTATATGGCTGCAATGCGCTATTCAATGGCACTACAGTTGTCTTATGCTTGTAAATAAGATTCAATGTGGAAAAGGTTGATGAACCCTGGTCTACATGTTAACTGACACAAATAAATATCATTGAGAAAACTGATCAGCAGAACTGCTGTATATGGCACTTTAGTTAAGTAGTGATTGTTTTCAGGCGACATAGCAGCACAAACCTGAGTTCAGTATTTAACATCCCATCGCCTTAACGCTTCAGCCCAGCTCATCTTTGCTTTTCCCAACCTGTTTTGGCATCTTCTTGCTGGCTGCATCCTCCAGCTCTTTGGACTTGTAGTAATGAGGAGCTACTTCCAGCAGCCATGGACTTTCAATCTCTATAATCTGTTGGAATAAACATAATGAACCTGTCATTAAGTGTATGAGGACAGAATAGATCTTGCTGATGGACAAGCATATGTCACCTTCTGTTTCCACCCTGTTTACTAGATAGTGAATTCACATCTTCTGTCCAATGAGCGCACCAAAGCTGAAACAGGAATCTGTATCTTTCTAGGTGTGCAGTGTAGCAAATGTGTATAAATCTCACAAGGGCTGAACAAAATTTCAAATGCTTTGGCAGGAAAACCCGTCCATATTTATATATTTCAAATATGTATCCTATTTGCTTGGACTTTCACTTTCAATTATATTTTAAATCTGGACAGTAAAAGCACCTAAATTTGCTTTTACTTTAGCTTTCTCTAACACCCCACACAACAGGACTCAAACTTAGCAGCACTGGGAGCTAACTAGGCCCTACTGTATTGCAGTAGTTAATCTAATGTCAGGGGCTTGCTAGCAGAAGAGAGCAGAAAGACAGCTCTATCAATGTGCTAAAGCTCCTTCATTATTCAGTCAGCTGGAGGGAGAGGTGGTAGCCAAGCTGAATTGTCAAATAGCAAGGGAGAAAATTGGGGTCTTAGAGCTGGGTATGTAATGTGGCATAGATACCTAGATGGGTACCTGAATGTGAACAGAAATACAAATCCTTTAGCAGGTAAAACTCCACCCCACTTGAAATAAGCCACAAAATGCAAATCAAAGTGGTTCTAAAGGCTGGGTGTTTACCTTAATGCATTCCCTGCACTAAGGTAAAAAACACCCCACTGTTTCCCTCAACGCAAGTACAATCTCAATGCTGACCTGTCTCATGTACTCCTTGGTGGTAAAGACAAGTTCGTGGTATATAACCCAGCGTGGCTGCTCCTCATGCAGACTGCTGTTTGGATGAATGAATACGGATTGTTGCTGCTTCACTGTCTTGTACCCACTGCGGGTGAGCCTGGCTGTGTGGTAGAAATAGCCAGCTGTGATAGCCTGACAAAAAACAGAAGATAACACAAGTTGAGGAACAAAAGCATTTCTGCCATTGCAGAGCATTATATGCTATAACAGATAAGAAGAAAATCTTATGTAGAGCAGCACAATCCCACTGATGCTGGACGCTGGTTTAGTCAACACAGGGGTGCTTACAGAAACAGCAATAAATGCCTTGTGCAAAACCAGTACTGGTAGAAGAAAGTCAATAGCAATCCATGCATGCATTTATGAATTTCCTTGTCATGTCACATAGGTCAAAACAGCCAATTGTTCAGGGCCTTGCAGGGTCCCCATCAGCAGGACAACCGTGAAAATAACATACAATTAAAATGGCAAGTCGCAACCCACAGTAACCATGGTCCTCCACCCCTAATGACATCATAATGGCATCATAATCCCACCAAAAAAACAGTGCTGTAATGCAAAAGTTATAGTGGTACAATAAACAGTAACAATTCTTCAATCAAAAATAAAGTTTACATATACATGTTCTATTTGTTTGGTCTGATCAATGCAGGTAGGATAATATCTAGCTGTCATTACCTTCCGGATAGGTACATTGTCCCCTTCACATGATGTCAGCTCAATTTCTATCCTTCCCATGAGTCCCTCCAGCTGCTCTCTGACATCTCGGGCTCGTCGGAGGGAGCGAGCCTGGATGAAGTTTTCATAGCACCACTGCAGCGAGTGTGCAGTCTCCACCCACTGAACAAAAGACAAATGAGGATGGCAAACAGACAGAGGAAATTAGGAGATAGACTGAGACAACACCAATTCATAACTCTGGCCACAGCAGCCTCTATGGTCACTAAGCAGCTCATAGACAAAACCCAAGAAGCTGACCAGGCAGTAACTACGTCCTTTAAACACCTCTTCTGATCTTTGAAACACTATTGAGCTAGATTGCATTGGTCTACTTATAACTAAAGCAAGCTGTACTGTCAGTAATAGAAGTTAGCATCATGGTATCTTGCCTGGTAGCGAGCTATTAGGATCCATTACTCATCAAGTTGATCTTTAGCGTCCATTATGGGACTAAAAGTGCGGTTAGACCGAGCATAGTATATGTGAGGTCGCACTGCTGGAGCTGAGCAGACATCTGGTGGAGGAATTGTGCACATTTCTGTGGTTGGAGTACCAGGTGATCACAGGAGGAAGGATATTCTATTCAGAAGCAATTTCTTTGGGACTTTTATTTTATTATCACTTATATTGTTCACCATTTAATTATATCTCATTATTTTTGTTATTGAAGTTTCACAATTTGTAGTGCTGCACGTTATTTTCATTTATTTAATGAAACCCAAGCAACAAGCCTTATCAAGAGCAATGGGCAGCCACCATGATTCTCTTATGACTGTTTTTTTAAGTTTCTATACAGCACGTTACAGGCCAGGCTAATATCTCTAGATCCACGGATCTGGGGCTGATGGGGGCAGAGGTGGCTTACAAGAGAATATTTCTAGTGAATCACAGGGCTTTGGAGGCCACCATAACACTGCTAAATGGCAAAAATAAATACTTCACGACCAGGTTCGAAGAAGCAGAGTTTGTGATCTTTTATAAAGCCTGTTACCTCCGAAAATACTAAGGTAAAGCTGATAAAAATACTGAAAACACCAAGCTAAAGCGAAGCTCTTGCTTCTGTGAGGAGGGCTGAATAGTCCACAAGGGGAAAGCATGAACATCTACTTTTGCTTAGTGTCCGTCCTCAAAGGGTCACTGCTTCTACCACAGAGGTCTGCTGTGTCCTCCAACGAATGTCATAAGAAAACCAACATCTGACTAGTTGCTATGAGCCATACGTCTACCTCCCTAACTTTAATCAAACGTACATTTTGGCACACCTACCTGGGTATACACATTGAGCAGCACCAAGTGGTCTCCACCTGGAACAGTGAAGTTGGCACGAGCTGTATCTGCATGGACTACCTTATCTTTTGGTCTATAGAAAATTGCGTTGTTCACAGACAACATAGCAGCAATGGTGAGAATCTGCTCTGAACAGCCATACCTTGATAATGAAGAAAAAAAAATATATGTAATCAATCGTAGTCCAGAAGCAAAATGGTAGCAAGAGGACATAGCTAACACAAAAATGGGGAGTGCAACTAAGATAAACAACTACATATGCATCCTGGTTGTGATAAAATGTTGTTTATAAAGTGCATGTCAGATAAAAATATGTTAACACCACTCCACAATTGCCTGCAATTACTTCTGCTATTCTGCAAACCACTTTGCGTATGCTTGAGATACACCCAGATCGATGTGTATCTCATATCTATATCCAATAGGTGATCTGGCTTTTCTGGGTGGAGGGCACTCGTGCCGCCGCAGTTGTGCTGTGATTAGTTACAGCACAAGCCAATTAACTGATCGGCAAAGCGGATGACAGGAGAGAGCTCTGTGAATGTAAACAACACAGAGCTCTCTCCTGTTAGCGGGGATGTGCCAGTTTTTTTTTTTTTTAACGTATGTACTCTCCAGCACCTCAGGAAATGCACAGCCAAAGAAAAGCCAAGGGGACCAGGACAGCGACAACCAAAGGAGATGCTTCAGGGGTGCAGCCCTCCTCAGACAGGGAGATCAGCCACTAGATAAAAAATAAACAGGTGGCGCGCACACCTAGTGCATTATCCAAGGTTTATTCAAAGGTATAAAGGACAAAAAAAAACATATTCACAGATGAAGCATGTATCTAAAAAGCATTTGCATTATGAATATGGCCACAACGGCAAGCAAGGTGTTCCAAATGCGGTCAAATGGCTGAAGCGTTTCGGGGACAAGTCCCTTTCCTTAGAGCTGCTGACCAGCCTCTAGGACTGGTCCAGATGTGTAGTGGATATGGTGGACTGATGGTAGGGGCCTTGCTCCTGATGCCTGAATGCGGTGCATACTAGCACAATATGACAAACTGGCCAGGGCCCAATTTTTTTTTAGTGCTGCGATTTACTACTGCTTTCACACTTTGATTGCCCCTAGATTTTAACCCCTTCCCAGCCAGTGTCATTAGTACAGTGTCAGTGTATAATATTAGCACTGATCACTGTATTATTGTCACTGGAGATGTCAGTGGCAGTTAGTTCCCACAAAGTCATTTAGTGTCACTTGCTATAAGTTGCTGATCACTAGTATAAAATGAATAAAAATTACAGTGTATATTTACACAATAGTTTGTAGACATTCTAACTTTCATGAAAACCAACTAATATACCCTTATAGGGATTTTTTTAACCAAAAATATGTAGAAGAATACATTTTGGCTTAAATTTATGAAGAAATTAGATTTTTTTAAATTTTTATTATTGGATATGTTTTATCACAGAAAGTAAAAAATACTGGGGTTTTTTTTCAAAATTTTCAGTCTTTTTTCGTTTATATAATAAATCATAAAAAACCCAGTGGTGATCAAATACCACCAAAAGAAAACTCTATTTGTGTAAAAAAAAATGATATAAATTTCATCTGGGTACATCATTGCATGACCACGTAATTGTAACTTAAAGTAGCGCATTGCCATATAGCAAAAAATGGCTTGGCCATGAAGGGGGTAAAACCTTCCAGAGCTGAAGTGGTAAGCCCTCAAAACTGCATTCATTCATTTCCATGTCAGACTGCACTGTACAGAATTTTTTTGCTCTGAAAATGCAGATCATTACCTTTCAACGATTTTTATATGCAGATTGCCTACCAAGTCTCTATATCTCCTGCTCTAGGTGCCTGCTTGTGAATAATAGGATACAAATACATACAGGCATACACAGATTACAGTGGAAGTTGGCTATACTGGCACATAATTTTGTAGTCCACTGTAGAAACATGTGGTTGACAACGCTGCTCCTTCATGGAGACTCTAGTAAGGCAGTGCTGTCACCCTGTTAACAGAAGTGGTTAAGGTACAAAGTAAAATGTCCTCCTCCATCCCCCACAGCCATCTCCTCCTGTATCACCGTCCCCTCCCTCCTAGATTGTAAGCTCGAAAGAGCAGGGCTCTCAAACCCCTCGTGTAGTGTATTGTTACTGTCTTGTCTCATGTTCTGTCCCCCTTGCTACTGTACAGCGCTGAGCATACCCTTTGGCGCTATATAAATACTGTATTATAATAATAATAATTTCAATAAAACAAAGCCAGCACAGGAGAAAGAATGCCAATACAAGCCAAGGTAGGATGCATCTGTTTTTAGTATTTGGATGTAAAGAAAACCAAGTGTCGCAGAAACTAGCAAGAAGAAAACAGTACAAATGACTCACTTCTCAGAAGCCAGAATCATCTTGGATAACATGGGATCCACTGGGAGCTCAGCCATTCTCCTTCCCAGCTGCAAGGATAAAAAGAAGGCAGAATATGAGCAAAAATTCATGAAATGACAGAGTTCACATTGAAAGAGTGTCAAAATGGAAAAAGAATCTCCACAAAATGATATAGCCCAAGTGCATATGCACAGGCCTTGGTCAACACTGTAGAGAAGTCCCAGAACCCCCTGACCAATCAAGGTTCAGTGCTCACTGTAGAACACATTTGTAAAATGTCAGGGTTTTCTTTCTTTTCCAATCACACCTGACATGAGCAGGATAACTAAACACTGCAAAAATGAACTAAAACCCACTGACTAAGCACCACTAACAGGTCTCTTACATGAGTGTAAGAATGCAAATGAAGCAAATGCCAACAACTCTACGAGACAAGTAATCAGATTTCTGGTAAAAACTGATCGTCTCACCAAAAATAAAAGCACCTATTGCAGGGGTGCTTGACATTTGACTTTTATCCAAATTCTATGAAAAGCAGTAAGACAAGAGAAAACAAATTTGACTTCTGGATGCATTCTACACACCATTTTGTAGTATTGCATTTCAGGTTTTCAGGCTTATCAACCACTGATCAGAGCGATCAGTTTGTTCCGCAGCATCTGCGGAACAATTCTGCTATACGTTCATGGTCACTGAAGTAACCAAGAGCTTATAGCAGAGAAGGAATGCAGGACCATACGGCATACAGACCTGGCCAGCTAGAGGCAGTGTTGTAGGTCAGTATGCCATAGCAGACCTGGCAGGGAAAGGGTTAAGACCTGTGTTTCAACAGCCATGCTATTAAGGCCAGACACTGTGAAGCAGGATAGAATAGAGGATCTTGTGATACAAGAGCTATTATGTTGGGAAAGGGCCAGGGAGTGTAAAATGGCTATATTTATGGGAAGTTCTAGCAGCTTTTGGAATTGGCCTTAACTTTATTAAATGGATACAGATACTGTTTACCTCACCTGAAGAAAGAGGAAGATGAATAATGCACTATCCAGTCTTTTCATACTTCAAACAGGAACCAGACAAGACTGTCCATTGTCCCCAATCCTGTTTTCTCTGGCAGTAAACCATTTAGCGATAGCCAAAAAACAATCCCTTAATATAGAATTTAGAATATGTCTGTGTACCATGTTTTTCTGGGCCAACCTGGTGCAATTAGATACACTCTTTCCTCTCTTGCTCTAATTTGAGGAGCAGGCGAGGCAGAGTTTGCACTGGAGGATACATTAGCCTGAACTGAGACCTGGGGATTATTTGGGCATCCGAGCCTAGGACCAGAGGACCCCTGGTTCTGGTAACAAAGGTAGATTGTTGTGGAATGTAGGCTAGGATGTCCACATACACAATGCCCCATCTTTTGCATATCAAATTGAACACACCTGGATGAATAGAACATTCCCCCTGGTCTAAGTGGTGGAGGCCCAAACAGTCTGCCTGCCAGTTGTCCACTCCTGGTATATGGACTGAAGAATCACTGGACAAGGCATCCACACAAAAATGCAGCGCAGAAGGCAATTGCTATAAATTCTCTATAAACAGATTAATCTTAATCCGGAAATACAGGGTCAAGATGGTTGTTCATTGTTCTAGTTCAGTTAGCTGCAGTTTGGCATATAGAAACTGCAGAAAGAGCTAGTTGCAGAGTTGCCTGCCAAGTTAAAGAGGTTTTAGAAGCATATCAAACTTTCTATCTGCAGAAACTGTGAAAGAAGAAACATCTTCAATAGGTACAGTGAGATGTTTGTTTAGAACACAGACAGCAATCACAGGAATAGCCCATTTCTTTGAAAACTCTTTTTCCACCAGCAATTTTGAATTGGCTTCCTTTTGCCTGGTCTCTGCCATAGCTACAAAGTATTCCCTGTGGGGTACTCACAGACTTGGGAATGGGAGATAGTGTAAGCATGTCTGGTAGGAGTATGTGGTAACACAGGTGTAGATGGTTCTGAAACTAATCCTTGTGGCAAAAGGAAGTGCCAGAGTACCTTATAAGGGCTCTAAGTTGATGTGGCGTTGAAGTGTGCGACTAGTGCTGTGATGCAACTCTTAGTCAGCCACTTGAGACCAAGCTGAGTGGATAATTTTAGTGCAAAGTTTGAAAAGTTTACTCTGTGAAGTCAATACATAGTCCCATTTTAACTGTAATGGACAGAGATACAGAGTGACTGTCTTACCTGTACATGATACTGGACTGTATTTAAAGTTAGAAAAACAAAGAAAAATGTCTGTGGTGCTTGTTCACAGATCAGGTGCTGTTAATGGATTCAGTGGAATGAACCGCTGCTAGTGTTTGAGTAACAGCATGGTCTACTCATTAACTCAACTTTGACTGCTCAAAGATTACATGTGGGTGGCTGCAATTAGCTGTGAGGTGGCAATTGCTTTCAATGGGGCTGCCTACTCACAGCTAATTGCAGGCAGGGTGCATTCACAGGTGTGAATGCACCCTCAGGCATAATGATCAACAGACAATCTCAGTATGCAGCAATTCAAGGACATTGTTTCTTATAGAGAAGAGAAATTGACAATCAGAAAGCAAGAAGAAGGAAAAGAGTTCTCCCGCAGGCCCGAAAAAAACACAAAACTAGAGGAGTCCCCAAACCCATTGGAGATAGACTGGGGAACTCATACATCCACTAAGGACACCAGATCTTCAGGAATTCAGTATCAACAATACTGGTCATTTTTTCATGTAGCATCAGGGTGGTCAGAATAGGCTTAACCTTACAGAAAGGGACAGAGGGTGATCTCCAAGCCTTGGCAATAACCCGTTTAGCGGCTATAAAGACGTACATGGCAAGCTTCTGCTGGTGCGCAAACAGGCCCATAACTGGGCAGTGAAGTAATGCCGCTTTCACGTCTTTCAGAATGGAAACAAGGAAAATGGAATATAGTAGGCCAAAAACGTTGGACCAGAACCCAACTAGACGAGGACATGACCACCAAATGTGAAGTACATCCCCACACATTCCACAGCCACAGAAGCATCTGTCCGAAAAGTTGGGATTGGCACAACAATGCGAGCAGGCACCCAATATCAAAACTTTATAAGTAGCCTCCATAGTCGCCGTATTGAAAGAGCAACAGGATATAATCAACCATGCTTTACTCCATTCAGCTGGGTCTATAGATGCTCCCAAGTCCCTCTCCCAACCAGAATTTTTAATGATTACATAACTGGACTAAAATGTTTGGGGTTTTTTTTGTGTCTGTCTGGCATTTAGTTATTAATGTTAGTTAGCATCTCAGTAGTCTCTATGGGCAACACAAAATGTAATGTTTTAATATTTTTTTTCCTATACATAAAACCCATAAGCCATTGTTTCCATTCTAACCTTAGTGAGCTCGCCCAGATGGTTTAGGGCCCCCAAGGCATACAGCTGCTCCAGAGCCAAAACCAGAGTCTCGTGAGGAGGAGGATCCATGAAGTCAAAGTGGATGAGATCATTGATACCTGGAGGTGATACAGAATACTAGTCAGGTGCAGGAGCAAACACAAAGGAAAGGCTACACACAAACGTTAAGTGACCAGAGGTATAATTCTGATGGGGCACATGTTACAATCTGTCCAATCCCTTAAAGCAGGCCAGGTATGCTACAATCTCATTGTACAAATTGAAAATGGTGGGAAATGGTAGGCCAGTGACACTGGTAAGAAAGATTAGATTTTTTTCTATGTTACTTCATGTTTCTAATTATTGCTCAAACATTCACCACCACTTTTCACTGTTCTAACTCTCCTACACAACAGTGTGACTTTGCCACTACTATGCTCAGCTCACCTAAGCTCTTCAGCAGCAACACCACATTTCCCAGGTTAGTCCTCTGGATTTCCGGCACTGTTGAATCTTCCATCTCATTCTTGTAAGCCCAGGCTGTATACAGCCGGAAACACTTTCCTGCAGCCACACGGCCAGCTCTTCCTGCTCTCTGATTGGCAGAAGCCTGGGAAAGAAACACCATCCATTCATGATTAGATTGAAGGAGAACAAAAATTATATTAAATCTATGGGCAAAAGCCTAATTTAATATATGATGCAGGCATTTTTTTTTCAAATACAAAAAAGTTGCTGCTGTAACATCCTGAAAATCACTTGCTGCTGTAACTGCTGGAGTTACGCATTCATTTGTTAGTCTCTTGGTTAAAATTCATTTTAAAATATATGTCAATCTACAACTACTCTGTTCTTGGGATGACAACGTACAGTTTCCTACTGAATAAATAGCATTGTCACCCTATTAGAAGAAGCAACAAAATAAGGGACAATCTACAGGTATGATTAACAGGTAATCCAAACTATGTTACAAGGCGACTCAGAAAACCAAAAACTGTTAATTCTAGTAATTTTGCCCATAGTCCATTTTTTAGTTAGTTATGTATTTATTTTGATCTGCCTCTGCCCTCCCCTCCTTTGTTCTTGCCTAAACAAGAATGACATTTCATTATCCTCTGTTGCCTCCTCAGTTATCCCAGGAGGCATTACTTACCCCATTTGTAGAATGCAGGGAACTAAACAGAGGTGGCACTAGGCCTTATACGTGCAAAGACAGAAAGTGTCCATTTACATGTTGTTCTATGAAAGGAGGAAACTAATGCCATCTGGAATAATGGACATCAGTATCTCAGCAGCCAATACTATCCTTCATTCATAGAATAATATGTAAACAGACGCTATGCTAGATCTTTGTCTGAGCATGTGCAAGATCTGACGCTGCATCACTGGAGAACCAGCTGCAAAAAATCAGGAAGAGACAACTGGCTCCCCAAAAAAAGATGGTGGTGTGGATCAGGACCTGTAGGAGAGAGGTGCCAAAGAAGAGGACAACGCTGAATATGTTGGGCTTGTAAGTATAAGCACTAACGTTCATTAGGGAAAGAGAGACAGAAATTTGCAATGGGAGGGTAAAGTTTCTCTTAACCACGTCCTGCTCGTAAAACATCATATGATGTCTTTGGGTGGAAGTGGTTAGAACGGGATTATGCCTGCACCTGCAGACATCATCCCCATATCAAAATTTTACACCGGCATTTACCTATAAAGCAGAAGTGATTTGAGTGGCTGAACAGCCAATCAAGCACTTCTGCGAGCGGTGGAAGGTTGTGTCCCCCTTCCCTCCACCATCACCTTTCCTGGGCTCTGCCATCTGATCTCTGAGTCCGGGAGTGGTGTGACTGGTGGCGATGCCGGCACTACATAGAGAAAGAGGAACTAACATTGTTCCTCCCTCTCTGTGACCCTGGAAACCAGAAGCGACAAGTCACTTCCATTTCCCGTTCTTTGTTTACCTGGCCATTGGCGACCACGGAGTAGCCAATCAGACCGATCTGTGTCTAATAGACCTCAGATCTCTTCATAAAGAGGACCTCTCATGGCTCATGCTTTCACAAGAGATGTTGTTCATCCCTTGAGAAAGCAAAAAAGTTGTTAAAAAAATATATACAGTTCTATTCAAAATAATAGCAGTCAGACATCACTAACCTGATCAATCACTGTTTTTGATAGAAATGATATTTGTACATGGCAAATAAGTTACTAGCAGGTGTAGTAGAGTAATAGAAATCCAACAGACCCAACAGTGATGACATGCATGCTGCTGATTCTGTGTAATTGAATCACTAATTGAAAGGGGCATGTTCAAAATAATAGCAGTGTGGAGTTCTATTAGTGAGGTCATTCATTCTTTGAAAAACAGGTGGCAATTATTGCCCTTATTTAAGGAAGGAAGGCAGCAAATGTTGTACATGCTGGTTACAGTGCATTTCTCTCTGAAATTCTGAGGAAAATGGGTCGTTCCAGACATTGATCAGAAGAACAGCGTACCTTGATTAAAAAGTTTATTGGAGAGGGGAAAACATATAAAGAAGTGCACAAAATGATAGGCTGCTCAGCTAAAATGATCGCAAATGCTTTAAAATGGCAACCAAAACCTGAAAGACGTGGAAGAAAGCGAAAAACTACCATTCGAATGGATAGAAGAATAGCCAAAATGGCAAGGACCCAGCCAACAATCAGCTCCAGGAAGATCAAAGAAGGTGTAAAGTTACCTGTGAGTACTATTACAATTAGAAGACACCTATGTGAAGCCAAGCTATCTGCAAGAAGCCCCCGCAAAGTCCCACTGTTGAAAAAAAGGCTGAAGAGGTTACAATTTGCCAAAGAGCACATTGACTGGCCTAAAGAGAAATGACGCAACATTTTGTGGACTGATGAAAGTAAGATTGTTCTTTTTGGGTCTAGTGGCCGGAGACAGTTTGTCAGACGACCCCCAAACACTGAATTCAAGCCACAGTACACTGTGAAGACAGTGAAGCATGGTTGTGCAAGCATCATGATATGGGGATGTTTCTCATACTACGGTGTTGGGCCTATTTATCACATACCAGGGATCATGGATCAGTTTGAATCCATCAGAATACTTGAAGAGGTCATGCTGCTTTATGCTGAAGAGGAAATGCCCTTGAAATGAGTGTTCCAACAAGACAACGACCCAAAACACACCAGTAAACGTGCAACATCTTGGTTCCAGACCAACAAGATTGACGTTATGGAGTGGCCAGCCCAATCCCGGATCTTAATCCAATAGAAAATGTGTGGGGTGACATCAAAAATGCAGTTTCTGAGGCAAAACCAAGAAATAGAGAAGAACAGTGGAATGTAGTCCAATCATCCTGGGCTGGAATACCTGTTCACAGGTGCCAGAAGTTGGTTGACTCCATGCAACACAGATGTACAGCAGTTCTCAGAAACAGTGCTTATACAACTAAATATTAATTAAGTGATTCAAAGGAAAACAAATTCTTCAAACATTTTTCAGTTTATATAGTGAATGTTTGAGTTTGTAAAGAAGAATACAAACACTGCTATTTTTTTGAACAGTCTAATATTCACTTTTCTTCAATTTTGTTTAGAGGAACAACACAAATTTGATATATTTTTCTTCATGTTTTGATTTGGAATAGAATATGTAGTGTTCCCAATGCATTTGTGTGTATGGAAATAAAAGCTATTAGAAGGATTTTGAGCTTTTTTCACTTTTTTCAACACATTGCTATTATTTTGAACACAATTGTACATATATTAAAGAAACAGTGTAAAAGAAAAGTTTCAAATAAAAAATTTTAAGCACCCCTCCCCCCTTACTAACATGCAAATCACGAATGCATACACAAGTCCCGCACGCATAGGTATACAGTGAACACACCAAACCTGTGAGGTATCCTTGCGAATGTCAGAGCGAGAGCAATAAATTTAGCTCCAGACCTCCTTTGTAGCTCGAAACTGGTAACCTCTAAAGGCTTTTAAACCGTTGACTATGGAGAGTTTTAGGTACCGTAGTTTGGCAACGTTTCACAGGCGTACACAATTTTAAAGTGTGACATCTTAGGTATCTACTTATTTGAAATATCATCTTTTATATTTTAACAAAAATTAGGTATTATATAGTGTTTGTGTGCAATAAAATTAAAGTGTATTTTTTCCCAAAAAAGTGTTTGAAAAACTGCTGTGCAAATACCGTGTATAAAAAATGGCACACCCATTTCATTCTCTAGGGCCTCAACAAAAAAATATATATATATATTATGTTTGGGGGTTTTAGGTAATTTTACAGCAAACAATATGGATTTTTACATGTAGGAGAGAAATATCAGAATTAGCCCAGTAGAGAAGTGATTAAAATACTACCCATAGCAACCAATCAGGCTGCCTGGTCCCCTACTGCACTCTGTGGCCCCAAGGTCACAAATGGATACACTGGAGAGGTATAGGCCACTAAAAAGGGACCACATCACACAGTGTCCAAAATTGTTCGATGCTAAATATATGCCAGTAAGCTTAGCTCCTCAAGACAATGAAAATTGCTGGTTTGGGTAGCATGATGGCAAGTATTTTTTCCTTTGCCAGAAGCCCTATTTTTGTGTTTTGTAAACATAGAGACAACAAAGTCCTGATAGATGTTTAGTTAGCTATATGGTTTGATCTACGACAGCCATCTTATAGCAGCTGTAAAAGAACTGCAATTTGTCACCTTAGAGCAGGGAGTAACAATAAGGGACTCCATTCCTGAACGAGCATTGTAGCTTTTTTGCTTGCAAAATCCTGGATCAAGGACATAAATTATCCCATCTATGGTCAGTGAAGTCTCTGCAATGTTGGTAGCTACAACAACCTTCGAGAGGAGAGAAAAAAAGAAAAAAAAAAAAAGACATAAGAAAGACATTCACTTTCTTAGCAGTCTGTCCTCCATTTTGTTCCTCTTTTCTAAAATACACTACCTTTCTGGCCCCAGGTGGGGTGGGTTCGAAGATCTTGGCCTGCATGTCAGACGGTAAGTTGGCATAAATTGGTAGAACAAGCATCTCTGCTATCTTCGAGCCAAGTCGGCGACACCGTTCCTGTAACATCTCAACACACGCCTCAATCTCTTCCTGCCATAAACAAAACAGTAAAATTACATAGGTAAAAATCAAAAGATTCTCAGTGTGCTGGATAATTGCTGATACAGTTAATTTTTTGCTTCTAGTAGATGGTGCAACTAGAAAAGGATTACAGCTCATTCACGCCAAGACCGCTGTTTTCTATATGACTTGTTTACCCCGCACTGGCGCATTGCAGAAAAAGACTGTACTTGTACTCATGCAAATGCTCCAATACCTACAATTTGAGCCCTTACAAAATGAATGAGAATTGCATGTGATTTGAACTGAAATTGCACTATTTCAGCTGAAGTAGCAGTGCGATTTCTGCTTGAATCACATGCGGTTTTGCAGCCTGTGCAATGCAAATCGCACCATACCCACAGGGAAATGGCATTTGATTCGGACAGGAATCACACCGCATTCCCATCCAATCACATGCAATTCTTGTTGTATGAGCTCAAATTTTACCACAAAGGTATCGGTAATCGTTACTGGCAAGTACCTGAGCACAAGTATCGGTATCCGTACTCGCAGATTTTTAAAAAAGGGCATCGGTGCAACCCTAATATCAAAAGAGCCGCCATAACAGGAGCAAAAAAAAAAAAAAAAAGGTAAAAATAATAGAAACCTCCTGGATTGCCAAATCTTAAAACAAAAATGGTTCTGTACATAAAGCAGAACTACAGTCTGCTATATGACTTTGGCCATCTTGATTGGCGAGCCCAGAATGAAATAACTGCTACGCATGAGAGTTGATTCCTTTCGGCACCAATGTGTGCCGAGAATACACACGGAGATACACCAGAGTGCTCAGTGTATATTCAAAATCAGCTTTGCTGGAAGGAAAGATGCATTTATACAGTTGTGCTCAAAAGTTTGCATACTCTGGCAAAAATTGTGAAATTTTGGCATTTATATTGAAAATATGACTGATCATGTCACAAACTGTCTTTTATTTAATGATAGCGCTCATATGAAGCCATTTATTTTCACATACACCCTGTTCCAAATTATTATGCAAATGATATTTTTCTCATTTACCTAAATAATTGATATAAATAACAGTCAGCATAATTCTCATGTTATCAACTATTAAGAGTACAATTCACATTTTATTGAACAAACCTCCTAATGATAACAGTATTTTTTTTAAACATAAAACACTTCCAATGCACTGTTCCAAATTATTACACACAGTAAGTTTCAAAACACTTTATAGTTTGTAAAGAACTGAAAATTGTCATTTGTTGTGTTTGCAGCATATTTACTGAAATCAAAAGCTATTTCAATCAAACTTAACAACATTTTAACTTTTTAAACATTTTAACAGGTCATGTTACATTGTAACATAGGACCCCTTATTTGATAGCAGCTTCACAAGTCTTGCATCCATTTAACTTGTGAGTTTTTGGACAGTTTCTGCTTGAATTTGTTTGCAAGATGTCAGAATAGCCTCCCAGAGCTGCTGTTTGGATGTAAACTGCCTCCCCCCCTCATAGATCTTTTGCTTGAGGATGCTTCAAAGGTTCTCAATAGGATTGAGGTCAGGGAAGGATGGAGGCCACACCATGACTTTCTCTGCTTTTATCCCCATAGCAGCCATTGATGCAGAGGTATTCTTTGCAGCATGAGATGGTGCATTGTCATGCATGAAGATGATTTTATTACAGAAAGCCTGTACCAGGGAAGAAAGTGGTCAGTCATAAACTCCACATACTTTGCAAAGGTCATCTTTACACCTAAAGGGGCTGACCAGCTCTGCTCCCATGATTCCGGCCCAAAACATGACTCCATACCACCTTGCTGACGTCGCAGTCTTGTTGGAACAGGGTGGCCGTCCACCAACCATCCACTACTCCATCCATCCAGACCATCCAGGGTTGCACAGCACTCATCAGTGAACAGGACTGTTTGAAAATCAGTCTTCATGTATTTTTCTGCCCAATGCAGCCGTTTCTGCTTGTGAGCATTGGTCATTGGTGGCCAAATAGAAGGTTTATGCACAGTTGCAAGACTTTGGAGGACTCTACACCTTGATGTCCGTGGGACTCCAGAGGCACCACCAGCTTCAAATATCTGTTTGCTGCTATGTAATGATATTTTAGCAGCTTCTCTCTTGATCCGATGCATGGATCTGGCAGAAATCTTCCTCAATGTGCGTTCATCTGCACAAACCAGTCTGTGCTCTGAATCAGCCACAAATCTCTTAATAGTGCAATGATCACGCTTAAGTTTTCGTGAAATATCTAATGTTTTCATACCTCATCCAAGGCATTGAACTATTTCACTCTTTTCGGCAGCAGAGAGATCCTTTTTCTTCCCCATATTGCTTGAAAATGGTGCTCTGCTTAATAATGTGGAACACCCTCCTTTAGTAGTTTTTCCTTAATTTGGGCTCACCGGCCAATCTAATTATCACAGGTGTCAGATTGTTTTCAGTGATCAAAAGAGCCCTGACACACAATGCCATCCATGAGTTAAACTGAAAAACAAAATATTTAATCTTTGTGACACTTAAATAGAATTTGCATAATAATTTGGAACAGGGTGTAGTTGTTTAGCTCCCTTTTAAATCATAATGATAATAGAAATCACCCAAATGGCTCTGATCAAAATTTTACATGCCCTGGAATGTTTGGCCTTGGCACAGACACACAAGGTGACACACCGGTTAAAATGGCAATTAAAGGTTAATTTCCCACATCTGTGGCTTTTTAACTTGCAATTAATGTCTGTGTATAAACAGTCAATAAGTTTGTTAGCTCTCTCACGTGGATGCACTGAGCAGGCTAGAGACTGAGCCATGGGGGAGCAGAAAGGAACCGTCAAAAGACCTGCAAAACAAGGTAATGGGAACTTAATGTAGAAAGGATATAAAAAGATATCCAAAGCCTTGAATATGCCAGTCAGTAATCTTCAATCACTATTAAATTCTGGGATCTCTTGATTCCAAACCAAGGTCAGGTAGACCAAGAAAGATTGCAGCCACAACTGCCGGAAGCAATGTTCAGGATACAAAGAAAAACACACAGATAACCTCAGGAGAAATACAGGCAGCATTGGAAAAAGTTGTTTCAAGGAGCACAATACAAAAAATTAGCCGCTTGGTCGAGTTACTAGAAGGAAGTATGCCAATGCCACAAAAAAAACAAAATTACTACCGGTATATTCCAAACAACACCTTGACATGCCTCACAGCTTCTGGCACACTGTAATCTGGAGTGACAAACCAAAATAGAGCTTTATGGAGAGGGGTCAACAAGGCCTATAGCAAGAAGAATACTATCCCCCACTGTGAAGAAGGGTGGTGGCTCACTGATGCTTTGGAGGTTTGTGAGCCCTAAAGGCACGGGGAATCTTGTGAAAATTGATGGCAAGATGAATGCAGAATGTTATCAGAAAATACTGGCAAACAATTAGCATTCTTCTGCATGAAAGATGTGCATGGGATTTTCCAGCACAACAATGACCCTAAGTACAAGGCCAAGTTGACCCTCCAGTGGTTACAGCAGAAAAAAGGTAAAGGTTCTGGAGTTGCCATCACAGTCTCCTGACCTTAATATCATCAAGTCACTCTGGGGAGATCTCAAACGTGAAGCTCATGTGAGACAACCAAAGACTTTGCATGACCTGGAAGCATTTTGCAAATACAAATGGCCAGATATACCATCAGCACAAATTTGCAACCTCACAGACAACGATTACAAAAGACTGCACACTGTCATTGATGCTAAATGGAGCAATACACAGTAGTAAAAACCAAGGGTATGCAGTGTCAGCACCTGTGGCAGTGAACTCTTAATCCACAGCTTGGGGTTCCCCAGGGCGCGGAGTCTAAGCCCCAGCCCGCTTGTTCACCAGAGCCCCTGATAGTGGGGATGGACTTGCAGCAGGCTGGGACCAGGTCGCGGCCCCCAGGTACACCCAGCTGAGGTAGAAGAGACCGCTAGCAGGAGCAGAGTACAATGGGAGTAGACTCAGGAGATCCAGTAGGCTAGCCGAGGTCAGGACAGGCGGAAGATAGGCAATGTCAGGAACGAAGCTGAGGTCGGTACACGGATAGACAATATAGGAGGAATGTCAGGGACAAGCCGGGGTCAGTACACAGATATACTAGACCGGATACTCAGAGGACCACAGGGGAGCTCAGACAACAAACATTGCTCAGGCAAAGTGAGACAGACTGAGCATATCTTAAATAGACAGGCCAGCTAGGAGGCGGGCCAGGAAGTGATGAAAGGGAAACACATAAAACCCAGGGAATAGCAGACGACGCCCATAGGTGAGCACAGAGAAACACACATGTGAAAGAACAGCAAGGAGGTAAGACAAACAAACAAGAGGCTGCAGGCTAACTTGTGACAGTAACCCCCCTCTTACGAGGTCTCCCCACTTTTTTAGGGCCAGGCTTAAGGGGAAACCTCCGATGAAAAAATTCCATCAGGCGGGGAGCAGAACATCAGCAGAAGGAATCCAACACCTCTCCTCAGGACCATATCCCTTCCAGTCAATAAGATACAAAAGCTTCCCTCTGATGAACTTAGAATCCAAGATTTGCTTGACTTCATACTGATCCGAAGTACTCGCTATTGGGGAAGAATGACGATGAGGACGGGAAAACCTGTTAATAATATAGGGTCTCAGAAGAGAGACATGGAAAACATTAGGGATTCTCAGATGTGAAGGGAGGCGCAGTTTGAAAGCAACAGGATTGGCCTGGCGGAGAATGGTAAATGGACCAATGAAACGAGGAGCAAATTTCATAGAGGGTACTCGTAGACGGATATTCTTGGTAGAGAGCCAAGCCTTGACACCAGGGAGGAATTTGGGACTTACGGCGGTGATGACGATCTGCAGCCGTTTTGTACTTGGAAGCTGCCAGATGTAAATTCTTGGAAACCTCTGCCCAGATGGAATTGAAGGATCGTTGTATATCTGCAGCCGTGGGAACCGTAGAAAAGATAGGAACAGGAAATGGCACCGAAGGATGATGACCATACACCGTGAAAAAGGGGGACTCACCAGTACTGGCACTGGCATGGTTATTAAGGGCAAACTCAGCCCATGGTAGAAGGTCTACCCAATCATCCTGATGGGCCAAAATGAAGGCACGAATATAGCGTTCCACGTTTTGGTTGACTCTTTCAGTTTGGCCATTAGACTGCGGATGGAAGGATGACGAGAAATCCAACTCGACTCCGAAGGATGTGACTAGAGCCCTCCAGATGTGAGCAGTAAATTGAACCCCTCTATCTGAAACAATGTGAGAGGGCATACCGTGAAGACGGAAAATCTCCTTAATGAAGGTGGAGGCCAACGTAACGGCCGAAGGAAGTCCCGGAAGTGGAGTAAGGTGGCACATTTTAGAAAACCTGTCCACAGCCACCCAGATAACAGTGGAACAGCAGAAGGGGGTAGTTCAGAAATAAAGTCTATGGAAATGCAACTCCAATGCTCATCTGGAACAGGTAGAGGTAAAAGGAGTCCTGCTGGAGCAGACATGGAGGATTTAGATTGCACACAAATGGCGCAAGCCTGGACATATTCTTTAACATCCTTTCGCAGTGAGGGCCACCAGTAATGACGCTGCAGGAAGGCACAGGTGCGTAGTACCCCAGGATGTCCAGAAAGTTTAGAGTCGTGTGCCCATTTGAGTAGCTTTGGACGAAGGGCGGGGACCACAAAGGTCTTTCCGGGTGGGATGCGTTTAGGCTGAAGATGAGTGGTGGCTAGGATCCGATTGGCAGAAATGATAGGTTCTGATTCAATATGACATTCAGAATCAGCACTGTCAAATGATCTAGACAAAAGGAATCCGCACGGGCATTTTTGGAACCGGGCCGAAAGGTAATGTCAAAATTAAATCTGGCAAAGAAAAGAGCCCATCGTGCTTTTCTGGGATTCAAACGCCGGGCGGACTGGAGATACTGGAGGTTCTTCTGATCAGTGTAAACCAAAATGCGATGTGGGGATCCCTCCAGCAGATGTCGCCATTCCTGCAGTGCCAGCTTTATCGCCAGCAATTCCCGATCACCGATCGTGTAATTCTTTTCAGCATCCGAAAATTTCTTAGAGAAGAAGGCACAAGGATGGAGTTTACCATCATGCATTTGGAGCAGGACGGCCCCCACTCCCAAAGAAGAAGCGTCTACCTCCAAGAAAAAAGGATGAAAAATGTCTGAACGTATGAGAATCGATGCGGAGAGAAAAGTGGATTTTAGTCTGTGGAATGCGTCGACTGCCTCGGAAGGCCAGGTTCTGGCGTTGGAACCCTTTTGAGTCAAAGAAGTGATTGGGGCCAGCAGCGAAGAATAGTTAGGAATGAACTGGCGATAGAAGTTAGTGAACCCCAAGAAACGCTGAGTGGCTTTCAACCCAGAGGGCTGAGGCCAATTGGAAATGGCTTGGAGTTTGGCAGGATCCATAAGCAGCCCTTTATCCGTGACTATGTAGCCTAGAAAAGGAACCTGGGTTTGTTCGAAGAGACACTTCAACTTAGCATACAGGCGATCAGAAAAAATGTCATTAACGAAGTTCTGGAAGACGGCTGGAGCATTACACAAGCCAAAGGGCATCACAAGATATTTAAAATGCCCGTCTCTGGTATTGAAAGCTGTCTTCCACTCATCACCCTCACGGATCCTAACCAGATTGTATGATCCACGGAGATCTAGCTTAGTGAAAATTCGAGCATCTCGGAGTCTGTCAAAGAGTTCAGAAATCAGAGGTAAGGGGTACCGATTCTTAACAGTGATAGCATTGAGACCTCTATAATCAATGTAGGGTCGTAGTGAACCATCTTTTTTCTACACAAAGAAGAAGCCAGCCCCAGCAGGAGAATTGGACTTACGGATAAAACCTTTCTGCAGATTCTCCTGGACGTATTTGGACATGGCTTGAGTCTCAGGAATGGTGAGAGGGTAAACTTTACCTCGTGGTGGAGAAGACCCAGGTTGTAAGTCAATAGCACAGTCATAGGGACGGTGAGGCGGCAGGGAGTCAGCAGCTTTCTTGCAAAAGACATCTTGGAAGACCCGATAGTGCGGACTGAGTATTGGAGAGGTGATGACCTCCGCCACGGGTACACACCTAGGAGGACTCACTTTAGGAAGACAAGTCTGATGGCATTGTGAGCCCCACGACAATACTTAGCCAGAGTTCCAGTCAAGATAGGGTGAATGTCTCTGCAACCACGGAAGTCCCAGAATGATGGGACTTGAAGACTTAGGAAGGACCAGAAAGGTAATTTCCTCATGATGAAGAACGCCCACATGCATGGTTATGCTGATAGTTCGAAAGCGTAGAGGTCCTAAAGCCAAAAACTCAACTGCAGATACGGATAGGGGCATCATCAAGGGAACAAGAGGAATGCCCAATTCAGCAGCCAAGAATTGTTCGATGTAATTCCCAGCTGCCCCAGAGTCCACATAAGCCGAAACCTGGTATGAGTTCAGAGCCCAATGGATGGAGACAGGCATAACAATTCGAGGGAAGGAAGCGGAGTTCAGGTTCTGGTCTAGATCGACTCCCTCAAAGTGACCTAGACCCGGGAGTTTCCCGGTCAGACTGAACAAGACTTAATAGCATGACCCTTAGCCCCACAGTAAAGGCATAGACCAAGTCTTAGGCGATGCAATCGCTCCTGTGGAGTGAGGCGTGTACGGCCTAGCTGCATTGGTTCCTCGGAAGTCGGCCCAGCTGCAGAGGTAGGTGGTACAAGGAATTTTTGGGAAACAGGAACAAACAAACCCACTTGGGAGTGACGTGGACCAGACTTTTCCAGATCTCGTTCCTGGAAGCGGACATCAATTTGGATGCGAAGAGCAATCAACTCATCCAGGACGGTGGGTATGTTTCTTCCAGCTAATTCATCCTTAACCCGGTCCGCTAAACCCTGCCAAAAGGTTGCAGAAAGGTCCTCATCATTCCAAGCAAGTTCTGAAGCCAAGGTGCGAAACCGGACTGCATACTGACCAACCGTCATGCTACCTTGGCGTAGCCGAAGAAGGGCTCCCGCAGCAGATGAAGTCCTGCCGGGCACATTGAACGTTTTCCGGAAAGCTTGCTGGAAGGCTGGGAGACTGGAGATAGTGTGGTCTTGATGCTCCCACAGTGGCGAGGCCCAAGCCAGTGCTTCACCTGAAAGGAGGGAGATCATGTATGCCACCTTGGAACGATCGGTAGGGAAATGATCGGCTGCTAGCTCAAAATGAATCGAGCACTGATTGATGAAGCCTTGACAGGCCTTGGGATCACCAGAAAAGTGAGGTGGTGGAGGCAGCTGGAGTTTCAAAGGATGGGGTTCCACAGGGGGAAAAGCGGAAGGTGGAACAGCAGGAGCCGGAGCAGGGCCTGAAACCGAAGATGAGGAAGTGGACCCCGCCTGTAGCTGATCCAACCGGGAGAAGAGTTCCTGCAGATAATGCATAATCTGTTCTTGATAGGCCTGCTGGACATCGACTCTTTGCACCTGAAGTTGTTCTAGGAGAGGCTGCGGTGTCTCAGAGGAGCTCATGGCCTGAGCAAACTGTCAGCACCTGTGGTAGTGAGCTCTTAATCCACAGCTTGGGGTTCCCCAGGGCGCGGAGTCTAAGCCCCAGCCCGCTTGTTCACCAGAGCCCCTGATGGTGGGCATGGACTTGCAGCAGGCTGGGACCAGGTCGCGGCCCCAGGTACACCCAGCTGAGGTAGAAGAGACCGCTAGCAGGAGCAGAGTACGATGGGATTAGACTCAGGAGATCCAGTAGGCTAGCCGAGGTCAGGACAGGCGGAAGATAGGCAATGTCAGGAACGAAGCTGAGGTCGGTACACGGATAGACAATATAGGAGGAATGTCAGGGACAAGCCGGGGTCAGTACACAGATATACTAGAGCGGATACTCAGAGGACCACAGGGGAGCTCAGACAACAACCGTTGCTCAGGCAAAGTGAGACAGACTGAGCATGTCTTAAATAGACAGGCCAGCTAGGAGGCGGGCCAGGAAGTGATGAAAGGGAAGCACATAAAATCCAGGGAATAGCAGATGACGCCCTCAGGTGAGCACAGAGAAACACACATGTGAAGGAACAGCAAGGAGGTAAGACAAACAAACAAGAGGCTGCAGGCTAACTTGTGACATGCAGACTTTTGAACGGGGGATCATTTAATATGTTTTTTCTGACATTGTTATGACCTACAGTTGAATATGAATCCCATAAGAAAAAAAAAGTATTTTCTTAAAGTTTGTATAAGCAACACAAAAGGGGGCTAGAGAGAGGGCAGCGCTGTTGTGAATGGATTCTCTTTCTGTGTATGTGTGGTTCCTGTTTGGTACATTTTACTGAATGCCTAATTTCAATGCCAATTACATTACATGGTACATGATTTAACTGCCTTGTTTGGGCTCTGCATAGCCATTCCATGTTATATCTTCATTTGCAATACTGTGGAAAGGCACTACTGAAATGGTTTTCTTTTATTTCTGACTTTTGCAGTTGCAAATGTTTTTTTCTGTAAACAAGAAAAATTTGAATAAACACCTTTAAAAAAAAAAAAGAAATTAAAGATGTGTTTGCCTGCTCACTTATGTGTTCTTTAAAAATGGTACTGTTTTCTACCAATTCTCAAAGGGTATGCACACTTTTGAGCACAACTGTAACAGAAGAAAAATTCAGAGGTCTCTTCTGCAACAAAAGCCTGCCTGCCAGCATGCTTTAATTTTAAATCTATAGTTCCACTCTAAAGTAATCCTTACCCAAGAGAACCATTGCAGCTGCTGTTGCAGACTTATTCTGCAAACCCTAGATACCTGGCTGTCATTCTGACCCCACTGGAGTCAATGCTGTGACCTGAAATAGGTAGGCTGATAAGGATTTTTCACTTTCCTGATCTGTGTACTTATTTTGGGTTAGTGAATTATAAAGTATTTAAGAGGAAAGGATGAAAGGTTTACCTATGAAACTGGATTTGTTTATAATGATGGTTACTATCCTTACCAATGCCTTCATGTCTCCAAGGCAGCATAACAGTTTTAATAGCTGTAACACTCATCACAGTGAAAATATTTATCTACCTGCCCTGTCAAGAACACCAATATGTCTCCGGAAGGTTGCGTAACATGAATCTGTAGGACGGACACAACACACGCCTCTAGGTAATCAGCCTCTGGGGCCTGCAGGATAGAGTTACATGTAAAAATCAGCAGCTAGCACTGTTATAACATTTCTACAAACTGACAAAATCAGTACATACATGTACTTACTGTATCAAGTACAACAGAATACTCATGAAAGGTGCAACCAGCTTTAGGACACTACACATAGCTTTCACTTATTGGTTGTTATTTTATCTGTTTCAGTTATTTGAATATTTAAGGCTTTCTTATAACCAGACATGCATAAAAAAAAAAAAGAAACAATCATGCAATTGGGTCATGACCAGGGATAACATTACATTATTTTAAAGAAAAGTGCCCATCAATTGGCAAATGTCTTTATGGAAATCTTTAATGTTTGCTTAGAGCAGGAGGTAGTGCCTTCTTGCCCTAAAACATTTGTTATTGTCCCAGTTACTCAGAAATCTAGTAGTTCTCATCTCAGGAACGATTGTCCTGTTGCCATGACATACACCCATTATAATGAAATGTTTTGAAAAGGTAATTTTAAATCACATTAAACAGTGTATTCCGTCAGGGCTGGATAGCTACTAATTTGCCTTTAGAGCTAATCAGTCCACAGAAGATGCTATTGCCTTATTCTTACATTAGATAAAAACAGCTACAGTGCCTTGAAAAAGTATTCATACCCCTTGAAATTTTCCACATTTTGTCGTGTTACAACTGAAAACGTAAATGTATTTTATTGGGATTTTATGTGATAGACCAACACAAAGTGGCACATAATTTTGAAGTGGAAGGAAAATGAGAAATGGTTTTCAAAATTTTTTTACAAATAAATATCTGAAAAGTGTGGTGTGCATTTGTATTCAGCCCCCCTGAGTCCATACTTTGTAGAACCACCTTTCACTGCAATTACAGCTGCAAGTTTTTTTGGGGATGTCTCTACCAGCATTGTACATCTAGAGAGGAACATTTTTGCCCATTCTTCTTTGCAAAATAGCTCAAGCTCTGCCAGATTAGCTGGAGAGCGTCTGTGAACAGCAATTTTCAAGTCTTGCCACAGATTCTCAATAGTATTTAGGTCTGGACTTTAGTTGGGCCATTCTAACACATGAATATGCTTTGATCTAAACCAATCCATTGTAGCTCTGGCTGTATGTTTAGGGTCGTTGTCCTACTGGAAGGTGAACCTCCGCCCCAGTCTAAAGTCTTTTTCAGCCTCTAACAGGTTTTCTTCTAAGATTGCCCTGTATTTCGCTCCATCCATCTTCCCATCAACTCTGACCAGCTTCCCTGTCCCTACTGAAGAAGAGCATCCCCACAACATGATGCTGCCACCACCATGTTTCACAGTGGGGTTGGTGTGTTCAGGGTGATGTGCAGTGTTAGTTTTCCGCCACACATAGCGTTTTGCTTTTAGGCCAAAAAGTTCAATTTTGGTCTCATCTGGCCAGAGCACCTTCCTCCACATGTTTGCTGTGTCCCCCACATGGCTTCTCACATACTGTGAAGAAGACTTCTTATGGATTTCTTTCTTCTTACCACTCTTCCATAAAGGCCAGATTTGTTGAGTGCACGACTAATAGTTGTCCTGTGGACAGATTCTACCACCTGAGCTGTGGATTTCTGCAGTTCCTCCAGAGTTACCATGGGCCTTTTCGCTGCTTCTCTGATTATTGCTCTCCTTGCCCGTCCTGTCAGTTTAGGTGGATGGCCATGTCTTGGTAGGTTTGCAGTTGTGCCATACTCTTTCCATTTTCAGATGATGGATTGAACAGCGCTCTGTGAGATGTTCAAAGCTTGGGATTTTTTTTATAACCTAAGCTTGCTTTAAACTTCTCCACAACTTTATCCCTGACTCATCTTGTGTATTCCTTGGTCTTTATGATGCTGCTTGTTCACTTATGTTCTCTAACAAACCTCTGAGGGCTTCACAGAACAGCTGTATTTATGCTGAGATTAAATTACACACAGGTGGACTCTATTTACCAATTAGGTGACTTCTGAAGGCAATTGGTTCCACTAGATTTTAGTTAGGGGTAGCAGAGTAAAGGTGGCTGAATACAAATGCACACCACACTTTTAAGATATTTGTAGAAAATGTTGAAAACCATTTATCATTTTCCTTCCACTTCAGAATTACGTGCCACTTTGTGTTGGTCTGTCACATAAAATCCCAATAAAATACATTTACCTTTTTGGTTGTAACATGACAAAATGTGGAAAATTTCAAGGGGTATGAATACTTTTTCAAGGCACTGTATGTTCATATGCTTTTTATTGATTTAAGCTCAGCATTTAATTCAATCTTATCGATGAAACTTGTTGCTATGAGGGGCATTCAAGTCAAACCGGGACTTTTAATTTTACAGGTATAAAAAGGGATGCTATCATGAAGGTACTACATGCAGTCGTAAGTGGTGTGTCCTAATATTGATAGGCGCCGCACATGCCATGGGCTAGTCCAGAGACCGTTAATCAAGATGGCAAACAACAGTGTTAGTGCGTGCATGGAATAGAATGTTGTGATGAAGTTTCTTGTGAACAAAGGTGTAACACCCGTAGCGACCTACAAAAGACTTCAAGCACAGTACAGTTATGAGACACTCAGCCGCAGTAAGACATTGGAATTGTGTAAAAGTTTAAAAAATTGAGGTATGTCCATCAGTGGCGATCTCGGCCATGGTGGTTCCCAGCACACAGTAGTCATTCCTGTGAACGTTCAGTGTGTGGAACGCCTGATTTTGGATAATTGATGCATAACCTGTCCTGAAATTGCACAAAAGATGAATCTTTCTGTGGGAACGGTGAACACAATGATGACAAAGTGAAACAGGCTGACCTAGAATGGCTCAGGCGTACTGACAAATCTTTCTATGCCAAAGCTTTCCAGGGATTAGTTGAACGCTGGGATAAGTGCATAAAAGGTAGCACGGGAGTATGTTGAAAAATAAATGCAGTTTCCACTCTTTGAAATTTGTTCTTTTAATTGGCCCTATCCTCCCCATTGCTCAATCCTCACCTGTATCATAACAAGGTTAGTACACTGTTTGGCAATTAGTGTTTACTAATCGATATCGGAGTGATCTCCACTCTGGCTAGCTCCAATACAATGGAAATATGCATAAACATCTTTCTTAATAATTTACTTTTTATCTTTCCCCTTTCCCTTTAGGTTTTATATATGCTGTTTAGCAACCATTGTGGCCGAGCGGATATTTTTGAGGCCTTTATATATTTATCTACATTTATCACTTTCAGTGAATATTCTCTAGTGGCCTTTTGGGCTTTAAAATCGATGTTCACATCAATCTTACAGCCGATATCTTTGGAAGGTTAGCATAACACAATTTGTGACCTCTATTATATTGCTATTTGGATTGGGGAAGGGATATATAGCTATTTTATGATCTATATACCTCTTTTAGATTTTGAGAACAACCCCTTTATAGGGACTGTCAAGTGGCGTTTCATCCTCATGGGATCCCCCTGCTGACTTGCTTGACATGTGGTTGCTCCATGCGGGATCTTCATCTATCCCGACACACTTTCTGCTCTGTAATCAATACCTCAAGGTATTTTTGAATTTATATAATTCACAAACAATTCTATACCATGTGACATTATGTTATATGTATATTCAATCCTTTTCTCTATGTAGTAACTCCTGAAGAAGCGATACTGTCGCGAAACATGTTAAGTAACTACAGAGTAACCATCATGTGATTACCCATATCGACATTCGATTTATGTATTTTGATATCTTTACCGGGATACGGTACATTTGTGTCAATTTTAATAATAATATTTGAAGAGTTTTGTAATCAGCATAGAATACTCTACCCCCCCCCCCCCCCCCTTGGTGGTCTTGCATTCGTAGCGGAGTAACATGTATGTAATTGCGATGTAATGGTTTACATTTCTATAATAAATTGATTTCAAAGATATATTTGTTGCAGTGCCTCTAAAGTCCACAATTGGCCCTTTTTTATTTTTTGGATTATTCTATTTAGTATTATGGGACGTGGCACACAGGAGCCTATTATATGCCCTTACAGTTGGTCACTCTGTATGGGGTATTTATCCATGTTGATCTTTTAATTATATAAAAACTCAAAAGTCCCGGTTTGACATGAACGACCCTGGTAAATTAAATTTGCTGGGGTTACGTCCAACCCTTTGTAACTGGATTTTGGATTTCCTAGCTAATAGGCAGCAGAGGGTAACGGTTGACTGTTGCTACTCACTGACGCTGTCTTAGTACAGGGGTGCCACAGGTATGTGTGCTATGCCTTTTTTTGTATTCTTTATATACATATGATTGCGCCTCCAGCTTCAAGGTGAACTCTGTTCTAAAATTTGAATATTGGTGTCATGTTAGTTGGAAGAATGAAGAGTGGTGACGAGGCTGCATTTAGGCAGGATATAGGAAACCTAGTGAGTTAATGAAGGAACAATAATTTAGAGCTAACTGTGGATAAGACAAAAAAAAATAATTGTAGATTTGAGGAAAAGTAGACAGATCACTCATGAACTAGTTGTGACTGATAAGGCAGAGGACGAGAGGGTAAAGGGGTTCTGTTTTTTGGGAACAATTAGGGAAGATCTGTTGTTGACAGGGCACATATCCTGCCTGGTGGGCAAGGCTCATCAGAGATGTACTTCTTGAGGAAGATGGGTAGGGCAGGCTTTACCAAGCGTGTTCTCCTAAGCTTCTATAAGGCTGTCATTGAGAGTGTGCGGATTTATCACATCTCTCTGTGGCAAGGGATGTGCTCAGTCCATGACAGAAATGCCTTAGAGGGAAATAAAAACAGAGCAGAAGATTAAAGGGGCGTACTTACTGATTATGAACTGAAGAGCTATTAAAATCCTAAAAAGGATAGCTCCCATTCTGTGAATGCTTTGTTTACAGTGCTACTTTCTGGCACATGATTTAGGAGTATTTCCTCTCCTACCACCAGACTTCAGAACAAGTTCCTTTCGTGGTCCATACTGTTTTTGAATGGTAAAGGATTTTTAGGGTTAAATTAAATGTGTAGTATGTATTTATGTCATGTATGTGTTTTTATGAAGATAGTGTTTTATGTGATGTGTTATTGTGAGGGGGCGTGCATCTGCATTTGTTTGATTTTTATTGTAACAGGATATAAAATTTTTCTGATTCAGAATATCCGAAGCACATTTTATTTTAGCTCTAGATCTAGTGTGGAGGGGTTAGAACCTCTTGTGTTTTAATTGTGTGGATAGAGATGCAGCCCCATTTACATTATACATGCATTACCATGTTCTAAGGTAGGGGTCTTCAAACTTTCTAAATGAAGGGCCAGTTACTGTCCTTCAAACTTTAGGAGGGCCAGACTGTGGCCAGTGGGAGTAGAAAATGTCTTGGTGTCAGTGGGAGTTAACCGTGTCCCATTTTTGGTGGCAGTGGGAGGAATAGTACCCCATCGTTGGTGTAAGGTGGAGGAATAGTACCCCATCGTTGGTGTCAGTGGGAGGAATAATGCCTCATCGTTGGTGTCATTGGGAGGAATAGTGCCCCATCGTTGCCGTCAGTGGAGGGGAGGAATAGTGCCCCATCGTTGCCGTCAGTGGGGGGGAGGAATAGTGCCCCATCGTTGCCGTCAGTGGGGGGGAGGAATAGTGCCCCATCGTTGCCGTCAGTGGGGGGGGAGGAATAGTGCCCCATCGTTGCCGTCAGTGGGGGGGGAGGAATAGTGCCCCATCGTTGCCGTCAGTGGGGGGGGGGGGAATAGTGCCCCATCGTTGCCGTCAGTGGGGGGGGGAGGAATAGTGCCCCATCGTTGCCGTCAGTGGGGGGGGAGGAATAGTACCCCATCGTTGCCGTCAGTGGGGGGGGAGGAATAGTGCCCCATCGTTGCCGTCAGTGGGGGGGGAGGAATAGTGCCCCATCGTTGCCGTCAGTGGGGGGGGAGGAATAGTGCCCCATCGTTGCCGTCAGTGGGGGGGGGGGAATAGTGCCCCATCGTTGCCGTCAGTGGGGGGGGAGGAATAGTGCCCCATCGTTGCCGTCAGTGGGGGGAGGAATAGTGCCCCATCGTTGCCGTCAGTGGGGGGAGGAATAGTGCCCCATCGTTGCCGTCAGTTGGGGGGGGGGAATAGTGCCCCATCATTGGTGTCAATAGGCAGAACAGTGCCTCATTGTCAGTGGCAGGAACTTTGCCCCACTGTTGCTGCTTATGGCTTAAGGGCCAGATAAAAACAAGCAAAGGACCACAGTTTGGAGACCACTGTTCTAAGGCATGTCATGTTAAGGCAGTCAAGCGCTGTGGGTGCTTTGCATGCTATTATAACAATGCACTGGGGTGCCATTCACAATGAATGGTACCACAGTAAAAAAAACTGTATGTGAACTGCTGCTCGTTACAGTAAAGTGTGTTACCATAATTCACCAATGTGAATAATTTTTTTTAGTCTATTAAGAGTATTAATTTTTTTGCCAGTATACTCTTGCATAAATATTTCTTTGGGAAAATCATTTTGAACATAGGCAAATGCAGTATATTATTTACATAAACAGAATTGTTTATACTTGTGATTTATTCTCTATTTATACAAAATCCCCAACATTCACGTCAAACATGAATGTGTTGGGGATTTTATATAAATAAAATAGAAGCACTATAACTTAAAGTATATACAATATACGTTTTTGTTTGTGTCTCTGCTTTATGTGGTATTTTGACAGCTGTCAAATTTTACAATTGTCACTGGAACAGAAAGAGAGGGAAAACCTTCCAATAGGTAACTGTTTAAGTGGAAACTGTGCCTGACAATAGAAAGATTGAAAGAGTTCCTCCTTCTTTCTGTTGTGTCCTGTGGCAGGGTATCTCCCCAAAAAAAAACAAAGAAAAAAAAAACCACAAAAACACGCACACAAATCTAACCGTAATCCTACAAATTTCTTACTGTTTTTGATTTTGATATTCTTTCAGAAGAGAATCTCTGAAATTCTGCTACTCAGCCACTGCCCTCATGTTTTCCCTCATCATCTAAGCTGCCTACCTTGGTGTAATAGATATCCACAGGGTACCGACGTCCAGGAATGCGGAAAACCGGTGCATCGTCAAAGAAAGAAGAGAAGCGCTCTGTGTTCAGAGTAGCACTGGAGACTAGGACCTTCAGATCTGGTCGGAAACGGGAAATGTCCTTAATGAGGCCAAACAGCACATCTGTGTGTAAGGTCCGCTCGTGGGCTTCATCTATAATTATTACACTGCAAAAAAGTCATATAAAAATTACTTGGATTACAGGAAACATTTCCTGAAAGAATCATGGAGGCTGTCATTCTGCTAATGCTAGCTTGCCTGGCTCTTGCCTCAATATACTGTGCCACTGACATAAGGCCTTCTAGCTTTAATGGGATTAGTTCCAGGTCTTACTCAGAAGTTCCAGGTCAATGATTCATAACATTGTGAAGCAAACGGTCTAGTGTAATGGTTAAGCAAATAGCATCTTCAGAAGGAGCTCAAAAACAGCAGAAGTTGTAATATTTCTAGCGTGCCTTAATCATGATTACCAGGGGAAGAAGAAGGTGAGCAACACTTTCCCTTAGGAGTTTCTTTTGGTATTAGAGAACAGTACATCATACCTGTAACTAGCCAAGTCTGGTTCAGTGAGGAATTCACGCAGCAACATCCCGTCAGTCATATACTTCAATACTGTGCGCTCAGATGTGCAGTCCTCAAACCTAATGCTGTATCCCACCTGGAATGGGGAGGGTAGATAAGGAAAGAATTAAAGAGAATACAAAAATCCAGTGAACCCTACTATAGGCGCTGCCTTTGCTGCACTGAAATCTCAAGCACTATTATCAGCAGTACCCAGTCCCCTCTGTTGACTGCAGAATCCTTCCCCTATGTCATGGAGAGGAGGAGGTGTTTAGTTGTCCAAATTTGGAAGTGAGCTGCCTATGGTGCAAGACTGATCCACAATAAACACAGTAAAGGGAGCGTGCTGACAAGATCACAGGGCAAAAATTCTCATGCAATCACCATATCTAAAAACTGGTAAGCTTTAATAAATTACATTTGTGTTTTTGGGTTTAGATAAACTTTACTAAACTTTATTCACTGCCATCTACACAGGACAATGTTGTGTCTCCAAAAGAATAGTGTCAGAAATAGAAAAGCCAAAAGCAAAAAATGACAACAGCAGAAATAAAACAAACTACAGTTATCATTGATAGCTTTATTACCTCATTGCCCAGTTTAACAGACATCTCCTGTGAAACACGAGCTGCTACACTCATGGCTGCTACTCTTCGAGGTTGTGTGCATCCAACCTTCATTCCGTTACGAGTGTAACCCTATAGAAGATGGAGAAGAAAAATAAAAGCACTAAATATTGTGCAAAGCATTACAGCGAACCTGTGAAAAAACAAAGTGTGAGATGCGGTTGCTGACCGGTTTTTAAAATGGTACCAGCACCATCATCTCGAACCTGGCTTTACTATATAGCAAGGTGCTGACCTAATATATGCAGCCTTTTTTTTTTTTTTTAAATATCACTTGCTACATAATTGTTCCAGGTCAGTGACTAAGTAGAGAAACCAGGATTAGGGTGATGGAAGCAAA
Source organism: Staurois parvus (assembly GCF_062004578.1). NCBI lineage: Eukaryota > Metazoa > Chordata > Amphibia > Anura > Ranidae > Staurois > Staurois parvus. The sequence continues at coordinate 920,961 of NW_028318746.1, read as the reverse complement.
GCCCACACCATATAAAACCAAGCCCAAAACAGAGCTTCAGTCCTTCATAATTTCCTTAAAAATACACTGATTCATTCAGGGCAAAGTAACAGTGTCTGTAAAAAGTACCCCCTCAACCCAATGATACTGATATTTTCAGCTGTTTCTAACTGCTCTTTCCTCCACTGCCGCTAGCAGCAAAGTATCCAGTGTTGGCTGCTGCAATAGCCTAGGGAAAGTGGTGATGTTACCTCCTCCATCGTGCATCAGTGGTCAGGGGCCTAGCAATTGGCCGCTAAACCCGAGCACATGTTCCACCCTCCAGTGGTGCAAATTTGCTGGAGAGGTAAGTTTCAGTAGGACATGGGGGTGGGGATGGGAATTTTATGGGATCCATAGGCATCAATCTCAGTAATAGCAGATATAATAATAATAGAAGGCAACACAAGGTTCAGCAATTCAGCACTACTACCTTAGAAACATATCAGGCCTAGTCATTACACTTTAAGGGTTTATTTACACCTGCGTCAATATTGAAAAGTGATCTCCAGTGGATTGCTTTTCATAGAGAAATGCAGATGCCACTGACAGATTTTTAGGAGACAATACAGCAGCCATCTGGGTGGGTTTTTTGGGAGGTTTATTTGGCAGCAGTTGTGGCGTGGACCCACAACTTGAAGGGGTAGTGTTCAGCTAGATGCAGTACTGGATGATGAATGTGATGGGGGGATGTTTTTGCCAACAAAATGTGTACATCACATCTGGTCTTGCTTTTGCAGCTTGAAGGGGGGGGGGGGCCTCACATCTGAACTAAGCCTTTATATAACCGGTTATAGATCAATTAGTACAGACTCACAATTCATTCTGCACAAAAATAGTATATAATAAGAACAGACTTTGAAGCATGGACACCCACTTCTTCATGCAGATACTGTGGGATCTGGGTTGTCTTGCCGGATCCAGTCTCTCCTTCAATAATGAGCATTTGATGCTCAGAGATGGCTTTGAGGAGATCTTCTCGGTACGGAAAGACAGGAAGGCTGCGGCGCACCTCTTGAATGGACAATTTCTTTTTTTCCAGCTCAGAGAGTACTTTTTCGTTTTCATCTTCCTGACAAGTTAGGAAGAAAAAAAAAAATATGGCTTAACCTAATATTTCAAACAACTCTTCAAATTTGTCCTAAGATGGACACGAAGCCTAAGATTATAAAAGCACAACAGTTTGTGTCGGGACTAGTAAATGTTATGCAATGACATTTTAAAGTAAAGAGATCTAATTGAAGAAAAACATAACTGGACTTTTTCAGTTCCCTATAGACACATACAATAATTTATTCCAAAATATAGATTTTATTACACAAAATCAGGTTAAAAATCACAAATACATTATTGATTTGGCTAGCTCAAGGTCTGGATAAAAGTAAAGTAATATAGAAAATTCTGAAAGTTCTATGGTTTCATTTTAATAAAATGAGGCCTCAAATTCACTCACTAGCAACTTTATTAGGTACTCCTGTTCAATTGCTTGGTAACACAAATTCCTAATCAGCCAATCACATGGCAGCAACTCAATGCATTTAGGAATCTAGAGGTGGTGAAGATGACTTGCTGAAGTTCAAACGAAGCATCAGAATGGGGAAGAAAGGGGATTTAAGTGACTTTGAAAGTGGCATGGTTGTCAGTGCCAGACGGGCTGGTCTGAGTACTTCAGAAAGTGCTGATCTACTGGGATTTTCACGCATAACCATCTCTAGGGTTTACAGAGAATGGTCTGAAAAAAAGAAAATATCCAGTGAGCGGCAGTGGTGTGGACAAAATTGCCTTGTTGATGTCAGAGAAGACTGGGCAGAATTGTTGCAGGGACATTCAGATGATAAGGTCAGAATTTGGTGTAAACTACATGAAAGCATGGATCCATTCTGCCTTGTAGCAAGGTGTACCTAACAAGGTGGCCGGTGAGTGTATTTTTAACCTAACATTATACCCTTTCCTACTGATACATGGTTTTGTTTGAATTGGTACTGCAGCCATCCAAATCCTCCTAGCTTCTAAAAGCACCAAGCAAAGGTCTGACATGCAGACATCCAACACAAACAACCAATGCACTTCAGGAGCCAATGCTTATATGTACTTGCCCACCTCTGAATTTTAGTTACAAAGTTCTCACGCTGGTGTTTAGTTGAAATAAGACTCAGCTTTTCTGTGCTCTCTACTAGAAACTATTTTGTATTCAGAGTACACATTTTAAATGAGGGAAACGATAAAAACTTGGGACATAATCAAGATCATCTAGAAAACAAAAATGGGAGCAAATGCGTTTTATCTGGCCAGGCAAACAATCACACAGCCAGGTTGTTTGACAACCATTTAGCAGGTACAGTGGGGGAGATTTGCTAAAATTGGAGCACTCAGAATCTGGCTTACCTGTGCATGGTAGCCAATCAGCTTCTAACCTAAGCTCGTTCAATTAAACTATGGCAATAAATCCTGGAGGCCGATTGGTTTCTGTGCAGAAGTGCACATGATTTTGCTTTCTCCACCTTTAGTAAATAAACCCCATTATGTCACCCAGTCAATTTAAAGTAAGCCTTTCACAAAAATACCATGAAAGTTGTCACTGCTGATCTGAAAATAATAGTTGCCTAGCTGTTATACTGACCTTATAGCTTCAGTACTTTGAGGCACCAACTCAGAGCAAGTATACGAAAGTCAAGAAACACAAATTATTGCAGCTCTATAGCCATTAATAATTAATTGAATGTATTTGTTAAATGCAAGCCATGCAAGGACCTGAATTTGACCTGATATCAGCCTCTTGCAGTCCCTGGACAGCAGGGCTGGTGTGTGACAGGAAAAAACAGAACAAGGAGCCAATTTGTTCATGTACTAACAAGAAGCATACTGAAGAGAAAGCAGAGGTGAGCTAATCACTGTTCAGCTTCTTTCACTGTCCATTCACTGGAGGTAGGTCCAGGATAACCTGGGCATAGAAGACGTAGGTTGAATGACACTGACCATCAGACTGAGGTCATCTAGCATCAGAAAAAAGAACTGAGGGGGTAAATCTCTGGGTCAAAGCTGAATATTGCAGCAAAGCTAGTTTTATTTATGGAAAAACTTTTAACCACTTGCCCTTCACAGGATTTATCCCCCTTCCTGACCAGGCAATTTTTTGCGATATGGAGCTGCGTTAATTTAACTGACAATTACATGGTCATGCAACGCTGCACCCAAATTACGTTTACTTCCTTTTTTCCCCACAAATGGAGCTTTCTTTTGGTGGTATTTGATCACCTGTGCAGTTTTTAATGTTTGCGCTAAAAACAAAAAAAGACGGACAATTTTGTAAAAAAAAAAAAAAAAAAACAATTTTTTTTTAACTTTTTCCTATAAAACATATCCAGTAAAAAAAAATGTAAAAAATCAAATTTCAACATAAATTTAGGCCAAAATGTATTCTGCTACATGTCTTTGCCAAACAAAATCCCAATTCGTGTAAATTAATTGGTGTACTTGAAAGTGATAGCGTCTACAAATGGCGGTGTATATACTGAATTTTTGAAAGTGAGGTTAGTGTATAAAAAGTTTTAGTTTTCAAGTGTCTTACTTTAATAGCACCACAACTTCCTTTCCTGGCAGCATGCTATAGATAAAGACTGCCAATATCTGTGTGAAAGCAGTAGTCTGTATCACGCTGTTTGACACTCCCTGCACACAAGTACTGTTCTTTGAGCATTATAAATTTGAAAGCAGTAAATTGTGACTCCGCTGGGAGCGTGTCAGCCCATTACAGACAGACCTCTGCTCTCACACAAAGCGCAGCAAAAATTAAATTCACCTTGCTGCCCAGGAAGAAGAGCCTCTGCCAGATTATTATTTTTTTTTTTTTATAGTGTGCAAACACTGAAGCGCTAGTAGTGAAACTTCTAGGATACAATACTCCTGATAAAATCTTCCATCACTGTTTAATAAATGAAAATTCCATTTGTAGATCTTTGTTGCTCCATTTACCAGCAATGGATGTTCCACAGCATAAGTGAAGCTTCTGTAACTATCAAAACAGACACCTCCACCACATTAAAATCACAAAGGCTTACTAGAGGGTAGAACCTCAAAGCCTAGAGACCAATGTGCACATACATGGTACCATCTCCATAGGATTTTAGAACAGAACACAGCCTCTTCACGCCACTTGTTTGGTGTTCATAGCGGTTTTTCATTGCGCTCTCTGACCCCATTAGGAAGATTTCCCCTCACTTTCTGCAAGGACAGGAAAGTGATGGGAATGTTCTTCAATAGGAGACAGAGAAAAAAAATCATTGATAAAATGAGGAAAGGTTTGAAATTGACAATGTTTTTATTGCCATTGGTGCCTTCCTTTACAGGTGACAACTGCACTGCTCAATTCCAGTACAGGTGTCACAGAGATAGACAGAAAATGTGTAGCTTTAAATGTGAAATGTTTATATTTGACTGAAGTGCATCTCTAACCAATGGCATGAATCAGTGCTCTTTGGGGTGTAAAACAAAGACAAACTAGTGACAGTGGGACCTCTCACCTTCTCCACAGTTCCTTTCATTTGTGTGGCACTGACAAACTGTATAACTTCATCCTCCTCCATAACATAGTCGTACTGCTTTTGTCCCCGTACACGAGCATCCTTTGCACCAAATGTCAGGGCTGCTGCTCCAATGTGCTCCTCCTCCCATCTCCTCTGTTCTTCACGAGGGGCAAAACGCTCTTCTGTCACCGGCTCCTCATAACGGTCTGGAATTTTCTGTACAGTATGAAATACAACCATTAAAAGTACTGCAATTAGTAAACCGGAATATAGCATGTAGCAAAATTACCCTTAACACCTGGTAAAATGATAAAACACATATTCAGGGCCCAGTGTAACTGAAAAAACTGTACTGATCCCTTTGACCCTTTACCCTGGCAGGACCTAACCCTTTCTCCTCCAACAGATGCATAACTTACCAACCAAATGCTGCAGCCTCTAGTGTTTGTTTACATCTCCCACTGTCTCACTTTGTCCCCAGCCTCAAGATGCAGCCCCACAGAAGTCTATGGGGTTGTAATGCACAGATGCAGACAGGACAGCAAGACTTGTGGTGCTGGATGTAAACAAGCACTGGAGGCTGTGTTCATCAGATCTAGGTAGGCACGTACCTGTGGAGAGAGCTGGTGGGTTAGATGAGATCATGGCAAAGGGCCAAAAAGGGATAAATGCAAACTGTGAACCCCAAATAGGGTCAGAGGGTATTAAAAGTAAACTTTTGGAAGCTTGGACTGTGTAACTTCTTATCTCTCCATTTTCTGCATCACAAACGACATTCAAATTTACAAAAATCCAAAACTGTACTACAGTATGTAAAAGTAAAAAGCCCGCAGTGAGTGTTCCAGCATCACAAGCGGGCACACTGCAGAACCATCAGATTACTGACAAATGTTCTGGAGTGAACTGTTGCACTACAACTATACCTAGATAAAATAAGGTACTGAGTAAGTAGGCTATGCTCTCTTTAGGGATCTTAACGCTTCAACAACAGTTACATTTAGGTTGCAGAATAAGGGCCTGTGTTGATGAGCTTTGGGTTTGTGTTGATTGTGAGATCATTCAAAATTCATTAGGTGTATTTAATCTACCAATGACCCGCTTTAAGTGTATTTTGCATACCTATGCTGTAGACCTGTATGGAGGTGCAAAACCCATATAAAGCAAACCAAAGGACTACACTGGTTGCCACTTTTATTTAAAAAGGAAAACTACAGTTGAGTTTTGAACACAGACCACTTTTAGTGGACATTTCCTTGTTAAAATGTTCTTTGATAAAATTTCACACTATAAAGCTCTACCTTAGGTATTACTCAAACGCTCACAAGTACTAAGGAACGATTTGTCTGAAACAATGTCTTTTTCTTCCAATGCTCAGTCAACTTTGGCAAGGGTCAGGCACCTGTGACATCAGGTATGCAGATTAGAGTCAGCCAAACCAATCATAAGCCAATTTGTCTCTGATCTGTTCACTTAAAATCAAATGTGCCCCTCCCTGTTTTCATAACAGACAGAGCAAGGGTCTTAGTTTATGAGTTCTGGTTTAAATCTGTGATGTACCTTACTCCTCGTCTCCTCAGGCATAACGTAACGGTCATGTTTTTCCCTGTGCTCCTTCTCTCCGGCTTGTTTGTATTCCTTCGCTAGATCCCTCACTTTGCGCTTATACTCCAAATTTTGTATCTCATGCTCTGTCAGTTCAGGCCCAGCAAACAAATATTCTTCATCTACTATCTCTGCCTCCAGGTCCTCCAGCTTGTCCTTTTCTCTTTTCACCAAGTAGTCCCGACGAGACTTCTTCCTTAGCTCCGGTACCTGTAGCAACATAGACATGTAAACGCGTGACATGTAAGCCTTAGTGCAAACACTGCAAAGAATAAGCATTAGTCACAATAGTCAATGAAGGCCTCAATCTTATGGATAAAACTCCCAAAAATGCCCATGTAAGAGTATTGACATTTAAACAGTTTTTGAGTCAGTACAGGCATTTAATTGAAAAGAAAACTGCAACAGCTAAAGATCAACAAGTGACCAGAAAATGAATGGTCCAGACAACAGATACAGTTATATATAATGGCTCATTTACTAATTCTAACTAGCCGGCAAGGCAATACAGACCAGCAAAAAGGACTTAGATAAATCTTCCCTGAAATATTAAAGTATAACTAAAAGCAAAACTTTTTTCTTTATTTTGGATACAGTGGAGATGAATTAGAACCCCTGTCAAGTTTTTATTGCCATCTGTGCAACTGTTGGGGAGATTTACCCTCTCTATTTGCCCATTTACCATCATTAAGGAGAATGAAACTAAAAGAAAATCTCAAATTATGGGTTGTCCCCAGAAATGTAATAGAGGGAAAATTTTCCAAAGGGGACACTAGTTCTGGTGACCTGGGGGGCCCCAATGGATTCCTTTAACTTGCAGGGATTTCCTCTCACTTTCTTTTTGGCTTTGTAACAGGAAGTGAAGGTAAATCTATGTGATGGGACACAGATGGCAAAAACTCTGACAGTGGTTATAAAAATCCCTTGTTCTCCAAAAATTGAAAATAAATAAAATGTTTGCCTATAGTTCTACTTTAAGATTTATGTGTCAGTTGACTCCAAATACTTAAAGAAGTATGGCTAAAGTTATTTTGGCTATACTTCTCTAGGCCACAGGAGTTCTTTCTGCACTCCTGTGATCCATTTTCAGCCAACCGTGGGCTTAAGCCTGCTGTTGGCTGATGCCACTCACACCGGTCTAGGCTCAGGAAAGATCCTGACTTTACAATCAGGGTTCACCTAGATGCCTGGACCAGCAGCTGGATAAGCCTCTCAGCAAGCCGCGGACACATGTTGCCACCCTAGGATCTGTTTACCGAGCACTGCACTCAAGCACTGTACAGCACTGGGACCTGCAGTCCAGTAGGAGCTGGACATGTAACTACTAAGAGACTTGCACTAGCAGTTAAATGCCAGGATGCAGCTGTCGGAAGCAGAGAAGCCGTGCAGACAGACAGATTTACTACTACCCCAGGCAAAAAGTTAAACACTGGAATATCAAATTGAAATTAAGTTTACCATTTTTTTACGATCTTCTTCTGCCATCTTCAGTCTCTTCTGTGCTTCTTCATATGCCTACAGTGTAATTGTACAGAACACAAATTAGAGTTTTAAAAATATAATGAAGAAATGAAAGCACTATCCGTAAAAAAAAAAAAAAATGAACTGGTGCGGGCATTTTCGGCAAATAGACTATTTTCCCACAGTGCCTTCTCCCTATAGCCAACGTTACGTACCAGACCACCTTACCTTCTTATCTGACCTCTCCACAATATTCCTGGTTTTCTCCTTATCTCTCTGCTTTACTCTTTCTGCAAAAGCATCCCTTTCCTCCAGATCTTTTAACCGTTCTATCTCTTCTTGGTCTTCTTCATCTGAGATTATATGAGGCGATGGAGCTTTTTCTTTTCTGGAAGTCATTGAGAGAAAGACCAGTCAGTACGAAGAACAGAACCTATTCTACACAGTATAACATTCTTCAGCAGATGAGCTGACAGGTATGACTAGAATCTAGAAACTCTCAGGGCCAGATGGCTGTGTCAGGCTTTGGACCTAGACACTGCACTGGTGGCTTTAATGTACCCAGATTATGTAAACCTTGACTTCTAGAGACTAAACCTTTGGTGTACAAGCATACTTATAGTGTTGAAACAAGAATAGTCAGTATTCATAATAACATCGGCCTCATCCGTGCAGTTAGGGAAACTCAGACTAATCCAAGTAAACACCACCTATTGCAAATGCTAAAGCTATAGCCTTCAATTTAGGTGGGGGTTAATGCTTATCAAATATGCGTTGGCCCTAAAGTTTGCCTGTAAAAAGACCAAAATGGATAGTTCACCACTGACCTATAGTAGTCACCACCAGCTGTCTCCTCCAAGTCACCATTCTACTGATCACCCTGGAACCCCCACAATTATTGGTTCTCTACCATGCAAATTTCACCTAGCTAAAAGGTCACAAGAAAAGGGGAGTTTAGATTTTGATCAAAAGAGTAGTGAGAATCTGCATATCACAGTTTCCTGGTTTTCACAGCTATCAGGTGAGCAATAAGAAATTAAAACCAAAGTAAAACCGTGAAGACGTTTGCTGTACCATCACAATGGCATTTTAACATTATCTATGCATAGGTGTATACACTCACTGGTTACTTGATTAGGTACACCTTGCTAGTACCGGGTTGAATCCCATTTTGCCTTCAGAACTGCCTTCATTCTTTATGGCATTGATTTAACAGCAGAGATTTTGGTCCATAGTAACATGATAGCATCATGGAGTTTCTGCAGATTTGTCAGCTGCACATCCATGATGCGAATCTCCCGTTTCACCACATCCCAAGGGTGCTTTATTGGAGTGGGATCTGTTGACTGTGGAGGCCACTGGAGAACAGTGATCTCATTTTCATGTTCAAGAAACCAGTTTGAGATGATTTGAGCTTTGTGACATGGTGCATTATCCTGCTGGAAGTAGCCATCAGAAGATGGGTACACTGTGGTCATAAAGAGATGGACATGGTCAGCAACAATACTCAGGTAGGCTGTGGTGTTTAAACAATGCTCAATTGGCACTAAGGGTCCCAAAGTGTGCCAAGAAAATATCCCCCACACCATTACACCACCACCACCAGCCTGAACCATTGATACAAAGCAGGATGGATCCATGCTTTCATGTTGTTTTTGCCAAATTCTGACCCTAACATCTGAATGCTGCAGCTGAAATAGACACTCATCAGACCAGGCAACATTTTTCCAATCTTCTATTGTCCATTTTTGGTGAGCCTGTGCAAATCGGAGCTTCCGTTTCCTGTTCTTAGCTGACAGGAGTGGCACCTGGTGGGGTCTGCTAATGATGTAGCCCATCTGCTTCAAGGTTCAACGTGCTGTGTGTTCAGAGATGGTATGCTGCATACCTTGGTTGTAAAGCGTGGTTATTTCAGTTACTGTTGCCTTTCTATCATCACGAACTAGTCTGCCCATTCTCCTCTGACCTTTGACATCAACACAACTGCCGCTCACTGGATATTTTCTCTTTTTCAGACCATTCTCTCTAACCCTAGAGATGGTTGTATGTGAAAATCCTAGCAGATCAGCAGATTTTGAAATACTCAGGCCAGCCTGCCTGGCACTAACAACCATGCCACGTTCAAAGTGACTTAAATCTCCTTTCTTCTCCATTCTGATGCTTGGTTTGAACTTCAGCAAGTCATCTTCACCACGTCTACATGCGTAACTGCATTAAGTTGCGGACGTGTGTGAATTAGCTCTAAGAGATTGAAGCTCAAGTTTCAATTCACACAGTAGCTGTTCACAGGTTCACGTCAGGTTTACATCAGGTTCAAGACAGGATTAGCTCAGGATCTTATCCTGTTCTCACACATGCGATTTTGGAACGATTCTCATAGAAGTCAATAGCCTGTAATCCGCACCTGAACCTGAAGCCACTGCTCAGAAATCGGGCATGATTCTTTTTATAACCGCACTGAATCTGCACTGGCCATATGTGAACAGGCACCATAGGAAGCAATGTTATTTCACATGTCATGTAGATTGGATGCAGTTCAAACCGCATCCAATCCACTTATATGTGAACAGGCAGAGGTGATTCACACATATGTGGTGCGGATTAAAGCTCATGTTTCACAGCTTATTGATACAGTAGTACACATGTTCACATCAGGTTTACGTCAGGTTCAGGCCAGGATTAGCTCAGGATCTTATCTTGTTCACCCATAGAAGTCAATAGCCTGTAATCCAAAACTAAACCGGATCACACTGCTCAAAAATCGGAAAGGACTCTTTTTAAGCCTGCCTTCACACTGATGAGGCACGAAATTTGCACTGGTTTCTGTGCAATTTCCGCACCACATCATAATTGCACCCCGTTCACACAAACCATTGTGGGTGTGTATTTTAAGTTAACGACACCCCAAAATCAGTTTGCAAAACGCTGTGCGATGTGCAGAAACGGATTGCATGGGTGTGAACTCCCATGCGATTTGATTCTAGTGCAGACCAAAAACAAAAAGGGTTCTGCACCTTTTTGGTGCAAATGTGGTGCGATTTGAGCCATACAAAAATGTATGGCTCAAATTGCACAGCACAGAATTCGCATGTGATTTGCACAGGATTGCGGTGCGGTTCCTGTGCGAATAACATGCGGTATGCTGCACAGCACAAGTGTGCACCCAGGCTAAAACCACACTGAATCCGCACAGCCAGTGCACCGGACATAAGTGAACAGGCACCATAAGAAGTAATGTTTTTTCACGTCATGCGGATTGGATGCGGTTCAAACTGCATCCAACCTGCATATATGTGAACAGACACTTAGAGTGGTTGTAAACCCTTGCATGCAGTGGGTATAGAAAAGAATCACCCCCCTTTAAAATAATCACATTTTGTTGCTTTTCAGCCTCAAATGAAGACAGACACAGTTTTTGTTTTATCCAACTGTATTTACTCAGTGCAACTTATAACATCCACGTAAAAGATATGTCAGAAAAAATTTTTAAAAATTCAAAAATAGAATGACCTAGTTGGAAAAAGTATCACCTCCTTATGTCAGTATTTTGTTGAACCAGCTTCTGCTTTAATTCCAGCCTTTAGTCTGTTGGGATATCTCTCTACTAACTTTGCACATCTAGACTTTGCAATATTTGCCCGCTCTTCTTTGCAGAACTACTCAAGTTCAGTTAAATTTTATGGTGACCATTTGTGGATTGCAATCATCAAGTCATTACACTGGTTTAAAATGAGGCCTAAGTCTGGGCTCTGACTAGGCCATGCACGGACATTCACCTTTTTTCTCCTTCAGCCACTGTGTGCTCATTTCTGCTGTGTGCTTTGGGTCATTGTCATGTTGGAGGGTAAACTTTTTTCCCATTGACAACTTTCTGACACAGGGCAGAAGATTTTCCACAAGAATTTGAGTATTTTTCCCCATCCATTTTTCCTTCTATCCTGACAAGTGCTCCAGTCTCTGCTGCAGAGAAAAACCCCCCATAACAGGTAATTACCACCTCCATGCTTTACTGTAGGAATGGTGTTACTTGGATGGTGAGCTGTACTGGATTTCTGCCAGAAATATCATTTAGTGTTGAGGCCAAATAATTGAACTTTGGTCTCATCTAACAACACCTTTTTCCATCTGGCATCAGAATCTTCAAGGTGCATTTTGACAAAGCTCAGTCATAACTGAGGATCGGCTTGTTTCTTGCAAGAATTGCTTGCGGAGAATTTGTGATATTGTTGTCACATGCACTCGATGACCACGCCTTGTCATAAATTCCTGCAACTGCTTAAGAGTTGCTGTAGGCCTCTTGGTAGCCTCTCTGACCAGTATCCTCCTGGCTCTTTCATCCAGTTTGGAGAGATGGCCTGATCCAGAGAGGGTCTGTGTTGATCCAAACACCTTCCACTTCTTAATAATAGACTTCACTGTGCTTCTAGGCATTAATAAAGCCTTTGACCTTTTTTGGTATCAGTTTCCTGACCTGTGCCTGTCCACAACTTTATCCCGAAGATATTTTGACAGTTCCTTGCCACCCATAGTTGATTGTTTGCTTCAGTTGCGCTAACATGGACTGAAATGCTCCAGGAAAGCTCTTTTCATACCGAGCTAATCAAACTGACCGCAGCTGATCATAGCTGAAATTCAAATGGATTTGTGTGCCATTGACAAGGTGATTACCTACACCTGATTGAGTTTACAAGCCATTTTTAGGAGGGGGTGATTCTTTTTCTAACTCAAAGATTCTGTGTTTGATTTTCTTTTATTTTTTCTGACATGTTGGCGTTATCTCTTTCACTTGGATGTTATCAGTTGCACTGAGCAAATACAGCTGGATAAAACAAAAACTGTGTCTGTCTTCATTTCAGGCAGCAAAGCAATAAAATGTGATTTCAAAGGGGATGATTCTTTTCTATACCCACTGTATAGCCAGTGAAGTGACTGACATCAGGTGATAGACAGATTAAACAAATCCTCCTACATAAGTTGTACCTGAGTATCTTCAGCCCTCTTCTCTACATCCATTCAAAGTTCAGAATTTACACAGCATTTCTGACCTTCAGGGGGGCACAGAGCTGAAGTTACACCCTGTAGATCTCAATAAGGAGAGCTGAGAAAGGAATGGAGGGAAGGGAAACACCCTGTGTCACACAGCACACAGGAACTGAGCCAAAGCTGTCAATCACAGGCTGTGTGATGGAATTCCCTCCCCTATTACTTTTTTACCTCTTTGTGTCAGAAAAACTTGTCGGAAGTGACTTATGTTGATATCAGAGGAATAGTCAGCAGACAGGTATGACACTTAGAGCTCTGGACTGAGACAAATAAACACTATAGAAGGATAGGCTTTGTTCATATTTCATGTCTGAAGTTTACAACCACTTTAACACAAAAAAGATGAAAACAGGTATTTAATTAAGAAAAAAAAAATTGCACTTAACTAGTAGTTTAGCAAACTAATTATCTCACCCACTTAGAGTTTACATCTATTTAAATTGCAAGACAAGACATCATTAATGTCTTATTTGAGCAAAACCAGCATGGCATACTTGCCACATTACTCTATTTTCAAGTATGGCATGATGGTGGGGAACAGATTTTTTGCTATTCTACAGTGTATACTGAATATTACATAACCGTTACACAAGTCACAGACCAGCTGTACTCACTGTGCATGGTCACTCTCACTGTCAGACGACTCTTCTTTTCTCCTCTTCCTCAGATTTTTCTTTTTTTTCTTGTCATATCTGCTCTCTTCCTTTGCATCGTCCTCATCGCTATCCTCCAGAAGGGTGTAGGATTTGTTTTTCTGTTGCATGGCCAGGGCCTCTCGCTCTGCAGCCCGAGCTGGACGTTCAACTGGTGCTTTACGGGGAAGCTGTGCAAAAGAGAAAACAAATCAAGATCATTATTAAAAGAAGATAGAGTGATCTCCATTTGGTATCCAACAGTAAGCAACTAACAATGTTGCTGTAGCAGTGTATAGTATGTATTGAAAGGTACCCCAATGAATTCAGTGGGACCAGTAGGCTGCAGGCATCTATGATGAGGATAAGGAAGTATGAGCAGCCAGGGTAGGAGATTACTGGAGAAACTTCACAGCAGGCCATGTAAGCCGCTGTGCCAAACTCTTACCAACAAAGGAAGATAGAAAAATAATTAGTCTCCCTGACTCACCAAATGGAATCATCAGATGAAACTTTTTAACTTGATACAACATATGCCTCAGCCACCTTTCACACAAAGCAACTCTTTTTCAAACAGACCCTATAGAGCAGAGTAAGGTGACCGTGTCTCTGGAAAGGACTTGCCTCTGATCGCCATAAACTCACCTAACCTGCTCCCTTGCAGCTGCTTGCTCCTCTTCAGCCAACAGGTATGCTTGGCTCTTCTGCATATGGAGGAGAATGTGACCTGCTCCCTTGTGATGGTGCCAGGGCCTTGCAGGTAATGGCTGGACTCAAGCACTGTCACATCACTGATGCCTAAGGTCGCCAACACAGCTGATCACTGCATCAGCTGCAGAAAAGCAAAAAAAGTGCATGTAAGGGGGTCTGAAGATGTCCTTTCCAGAGACACCTGAATAGTTAAAGTGACGGTGTGTGCCTTTAAAACAAAGCTATACCTAAATATTAAAAACTGCGAGCAGGCAGATCTATGTCTCTTCTGCTATAAGACACACTTACCTGCCTACTCACAGCACAGCACAATTGGCAGTTTAGCATGCCTTCCTGCCACACTGCAGATGTGCCGGAATGACTAAACTTGCGAAGTTTAACTCCTTTAAGAAAACATTCTGGTCTACAAAGAGTTGTTTAGATTTCTACAGATACCCTGGTTAAGATTAGTGTCAGTGTTAGGCTGGCCATGGATGATTCACAAGGTGGTGGATGAAGGAAACATCCCAACTGTGCTAAGGGAGCCCTATGCTGTCAGAGTACACTGACAGCACTGCAGCTGCTGATCGAATTAACATTTTCCTATTAATGATGGATCGAAATTCAGTCGGTTCAGCAGGGACTGGTCAAATTTTGATCCATGTATGGACAGTTTAAGCCATGTTATGTCTGTCCCTAGCGATCACAACTACAACATTGTAAAGAAGTGTGGCCATAGTCCCTAGTCTTTTTGCATCCCTTTTAACTCTTTTTCACATGTGAATGACTGTAAAAGCTGGTCATACTTGCGGCAATAAAATATAATTGAACTTCTGATTACATTTTTTACCACATAAAATGGTGCTTTTGTTTGGCCACAAGCAGACTGAATTGAACCTGCCCCAAATTAACATGGTGGAAACATTTTATCTTGTTTACCAAAATTGGCTTAATTTTTCCTTGCTTCAATTCAATATTTCTGTATTAAAGCGGTCAATTTATTGTCCAGTTTTGATATCATACTCGGCCATATTCTGTTGGTTAATGAAGCTTGTGGGGCGACTTGTTTCTGGCGACTATTTCCTTTTTTTTTTTTTTTTTTTCAAACATCTGTTTATTGGTTGTATTAAAGGGTATAAATACAAAAACAGAGCCTCCTGGGCATTCCCTGGCTGACATACTAAACAATAAACGATGGTGATATAGTGCAAAACAAGAGAGGTAACAAACTACGCCAAGGCGTAACCACGCTCATTGTACTAGTACATACTTAGGGATAACAAAGTAGGAGTACATTCATGTCCCCAAGATGTCCACAACCACTTGGTGTGATAAATTGTACCCAGGAGATAGAGGTTTGCAGGAGAAAAGGGAAAGAAGGGGGGTAGGTGGGTATAAAGGGAGAGGGCAAAGAGAGCAGGAGGAGAAGGGTAAGGGAAAGAATACATGAGAAAGAGCAGTGCAACAGTACTGGCAACTTAATAGGCGTGGACAAGTAGATTGACAGAACACAAAGCATCTGCTACACCGCTGTCATGTGTGATTCGACCCAGATGTTCCATAACATTTGAAACTTTTGAGGGCACTCCCTGGCATGGTAGGTTACCTTGTACAAAGGGATTACAGAATTAACCAGTGCTTTCCAGACTGTAAGGGTAGGGGCAGTAGCTGACTTCCAGTAAAGGACAATTGCCTTCCTGGCATAGAACAGCAAGCCTAAAAAGGTTCTGAGCGCTCTGGTATGTACCAGAGCATGCACCAATCCTAGGATACATATTTGCACCACAAGTAGAATTCGGATGGTCATCGGCGTATAACGCCAATTTTTCATCGATAGATCCAATATAAATGCCCTGAACCCCTGAGGCGTGGCGAAAGGCAACTTCCATGGGCTCCATCATAAAACCGAAAAGAGCCAGGGAGAAGGGGCAGCCCTGTCGGGTCCCCCTCTCCATGGAACAGGAGGGAAATAGATCCCCACTAATTTTAATTTGGACCAAAGGGCAAATGTATAGTATGGATATCCACTTCCAAAAATTTGGACCAATACCCATTATCTCTAAAACGTCCAATATATATACCCAATCCACAGAGTCAAAAGCCTTCTCTATAACGAGGGAAACCAAGACTTACTTGGCCAGCATGAATAGAAGGAAGCTGCAAATGGGACAGGACCCAGCGGAGGTTCACATCCATAGATCGCCTTGATATGAATCCTGTTTCATCAATATTAACCATAGATGGCAGAACTTCATCAATCTGGTGGCTAGGATTTTTATGAGAATTTTCAAATTATAATTAAGCAAGCAGATAGGCCTATGGGAGGAGTAAAGCATGGGGTCCTTTCCTGGCTTTGGGGTCAAAACAATATAAGCCTGACACATTGAAGGGACAGCATCTTCCTTGAAACAGTAGACCTCATGTAAGTGGGACACTATATCCAGGGCATAGGTTTTACACCACTCACCCAGCAAACCATCTGGCCCAGCAGTTTTTTGGCATGGAAAGGAGTGAATGGCATCCTCAATTTCCAGTTGGGAGATATCAAATTGTAAATGGGCAATGTCATCAGGTGGCAACACAGGAGGAGGTAAGGAGTATAATTAATTACGGAGTTCCTCAACCGGAGGGGTTTGGACTCTGGCATACAACTTGGCAAAGAAGGAATGGAATTCTTGCAAGATAGCAGAGGGGTCCAAAGTTACAGTGCCTGAGGTCATGATATTTGAGGGAATGACTACCTAGTATTTGGGATCTGCCACCAAATTTTCCAAAAGCTTGCCATTTTTATACCCATGTGCAAAAAGTCTCTCCCTAGCAGACTGCGGAGTGGAGTTAGTAATCATGGTATAGTGGATGGACAAATCCCAACTGGCCTGGGAGAGCTATTCATATGAGAATTGAGAATTCGTAGTAGCAAACAAAACCTCAGCTTCAGAGACCTTGTCTTCCAGCTGAGTAGTCTGGGATGCACCAGCCACTCTAGCTGCCTTAATCGCTGAGAAATAGTCACCACAAGTAGAGGCCTTAAAGGTATCTCTTACTATCAGCTGAAGAGCAGTATCAGCATTCAATTCCCAATACAAAAGAATCTCCCCATTCATGTGTTCGAAACTTTGATCCAGCAGGGATCCAGGTGCCAGCACTTGGCCCGTCTATGATCGCTCAGGGTCAGGACAATCTCCAGTGGAGAATGATCCAATAGGCCTGCCGGTAAATAGTAAACCGAGGATATCATTGGCAAAAGCAGCGCTGTACACCAAAAGTCAGATTGATTTGTGCCCTAGTGATGAGTAGCTGACAAATTGGAGTAGGTTTTATCACCAGGGTGCTTCAAACACCAGAGCTCAGTCAACTCTACAGTGTTCACCCAGAGGGACAAATCTGGGTCAGGAGCCCAATGGGGATTAGAGGTATCAAGTGAGCCATCCAGAATATTGTTAAAGTCCCTGGCCAACAGAACTTTAGTTATTTGCATTGCAGTCAGTTTACCACATACCTCATAAAGGATAAAGGCATTAGATGGTGGGGGTATATAGATATTAACAAAGGCAAAAAAAGACCCCTGAATGGTGCGTAGCAAAATAATATACTTTCCCCCTGGGTTGGTAACAACCTGGTCCACCAAGTAGGGTAATGACTTGTTTATTGGGATTGCCACCCCCCCTTCCCCCGTGCAAAGTTAAAATAAGTGGCAAGATATGCCTGCCTGACCCTGGAACGTCTAAGTGCAAGAATCTTACTACCCATGAGATGGTTCTCTTGCAAGAGTATGTGGGGTTTGTGGTCAAGAAATAAAAGGATGAAAAAAAAAAAAAACCAAAACATTACACAGTAACTCCAAGTTCAGAAGCGGCAGATGGGGGAGGGCATCCAGGTGACTTTGGGGAATCTTCAAGGTATCCCCTCTGTCCTTGTGTCAGGAGGTGTCAGCATTAGGATATGTGAGTAACCATGGAATGTGGGCCCCGAACAATGTGAGAGGCCATCTTGGTGAAGGTGCTACAAAAGGCCGAAGCCTTTGCTGTAGTGCAACAGGCACAAAATGGAGGATTGAGCTATGTTCCCAGAAGAACAGAGTGCCAATGGAATAACAAAGCCAGGAGTGCGTCTGGGAAGCATTTGGGTCCCAGGGGGGGAACATTGTTACCGCAGGGTGAGAAGCCAGGTGTCAGCGTCCTCTGGCGTATCATAGAACTTCACCAAACCGTTACGGGAAAACACAAGGGGGCGCCAGCCTAAGTGCAGGATGTATTACAAGTTTATTTAAAATATAGCCAAATAGCTACTCACGAGAAAAAAGGGTATACAGGCATTAGATTGTATCCTCAAAAGGGCCAGTGTAAAGACACCATCTAATGCCTGTATACCCTTTTTTCTTGTGAGTAGCTATTTGGCTATATTTTCAATAAACTTGTAATACATACTGCACTTAGGCTGGCACCCCCTTGTGTTTTCCTATATTTGCACAGAGCCTGCTTCACTCTATGGGGAGCTGCCACCTTTTAGTGCATAATCATGTACTCTATGGACTTTTTTATAAATGCTTCTATTACAGGTTTTTAACCTTTTTCATTTAATACTTGTGCTGCAGTGTCACGGTGCCATTGTCTTCTCTCAGTGCCAATTACTTATATTGCTTTTTACCAAACTGTTATGGGACGCCCGTAGACTGCTGGGATATAGCATCCTGTAGGCAATATTTTTCTCCCATAGGCGTCTGCGAACATCCATGAAGGTCTTGCGCTTTCGTTGTACCTCAGCGGAGAAATCAGGAAAAAGAGATGTACAGTGGTGATTTGAAAGGCCAGTGAGGGCTGTTTGCTATCTGCAGTAAGTATGCGGTTCCTGACACGGTAGTTGAGGAATTTTATCAGGAAAAGGATAAGCCGGAGCTTCAGGGATGCGTCTGTGCACCTGCTCCTCCACATAGGTTGGAGAGACCTCCACAAGGCCTAGGAGATCCTGAAGGTCTCGGCAAAGTCGGCAAGATAATCACCCGCTGCTCCTTCTGGGAGTCCTAGTACTCTCACATTGTTGTGCCTCAGGTGATTCTTAGCATCATCCGAGTGGGCAACAAGGCTACGAACCGTGCATTATCCAGGAGGTCAGCGTGCTGGGCTGTGTGATCCTCCATGGTGGAAATGCAGGATTCCATTTCATGGAGGTGGACCTTCAGCTTGTCAGTGTCAGCCTGGATTAAATTGTATTCCTCAGCCAGCTGGTCAATGCGGGTGAGTAGAGAGGTCTTGCTTTGCTCTATCACTGTGAGAATAAGAGCTGTATCGCTGGCCGGGTCCAGAGCCACAGGAGCGAGCTCCTCGTCTGCATCTGCTGACATAGCATGGAGCTTGGCAGCCAAGATAGCATCGGAACATGTGGCCTAAGATGTCGGAGACCTGTGGGTCTAGATGGATGCCACGAAGTGCCGGCGGGAAGGCATTATGGGCTGCACCACTGCCACAGGTAAGTCAGACATTAATCCCGGCTGAAGGGACCCACAAAGGAGAGGTCACGGTGGGATTAAACGACAGGATAGCTGGAGCTCAATCCCCAAGCCTTGGTCTACATCCGGTCATGCCCCCCTCTGGCAACTACACTGCTCAAAAAAATATAAGGAACACTTTTTAATCAAAGTATAGCATCAAGTTAAATAAACTCCTGGGATACTGATCTGATAAGTTAAGTAGCAGTGGGGGTTGTTATTCAGTTTCAGCTGCTTTGGTGTTAATGAAATCAACAACAGGTGCACTAGATGAGCAACAATGAGACAACCCCCAAAACAGGAATGGTTTTACAGGTGGAGGCCACTGATATTTTTTCCCTACTCATTTTTCTGTCCGTTTTCCACAGGTTTTGCATTTGGCTAGGGTCAGAGTCACTACTGATAGCATGAGGCCATACCTGGACCAGGATGGCACATCAATATGTGCCATTGCCAGAAGGTTTGCTGTGATACCTGGCACAGTCTCAAGAGCATGGAGGAGATACCAGGAGACAGGCAATTACTCTAGGAGAGCTGGGCAGGGCCGTAGAAGGTCCTTAAACCCATTGGGAGGACCAGTATCTGCTCATTTGTGCAAGGAGGAACAGGATGAGCACTGCCAGAGCCCTACAAAATAACCTCCAGCAGGCCACCGGTGTGAATGTCTCTGACCAAACAATCAGAAACAGACTTCATGGAGGGTGGCCTGAGGGCCCGATGTCCTCTTGTGGGCCCTATGCTCACTGTCCGGCACCATACAGCTTGACTGGCATTTGCCATTAAACACCAGAATTGGCAGGTCTGCCACTGGTGCCCTTTGCTTTTCAAAGATGAGAGCAGGTTCACCTTGAGCACATTTGACAGACATGAAAGGGTCTGGAGAAGCCATGGAGAACATTATTCTGCCTGTAACATTGTTCAACATGACCGTTTTGGTGGTGGGTCAGTGATGGTCTGGGGAGGCATATTCATGGAGGGATGCACAGACTTCTACAGGCTAGACAATGGCACCCTGACTGCCATTAGGTATTGGGATGAAATCCTTGGACCCATTGTCAGACCCTACACTGGTGCAGTGAGTCCTGGGTTCCTCCTGGTGCACGACAATGCCCGGCATCATGTGGCGAGAGTATGCAGGCAGTTCCTGGAGGATGAAGGAATAGATACCACTGAATGGCCCCCACACTTGCCTGAACTAAATCCAGTAGAAAACCTCTGGGATATCATGTTTCGGTCCATCCAACGCCGCCAGGTTGCACCCCAGACTGTCCAGGAGCTCAGTGATGCCCTGGTCCAGATCTGGGAGGAAGTACCCCAGGACACCATCCGTCGTCTCATTAGGAGCATGCACAGACGTTGTCAGGCATGCATACAGGCAAGTGGGAGCCATACAAACTACTGAGCACCATTTTGAGTTGCTGCAATAAATTATGCAAAATGGACTAGCCTGCTGCATCATTTTTTCACTTTGATTTTCGGGGTGTCTTTGAATTCAGTCCTCTGTAGGTTGATCATTTTCATTTCCATCAAACGATGGGACATCCTTACGTTCCTAACACATTACCCAGTGTCACGATATAAGGTCAGGTTCAGAGACCAGTTTCTACAGCAGTTGTAAGGCTTACCTGAAACCAGCAGGACTGGTACACCAGCGGCCCACCCTGGGAATGACACAGGCTCACCTGAGGTGCGGGGTCTAATCATCCACCGGTCTTCCCCAGAGCTCCTAATGGTGGAGAAGGATTTGGCTGCGTGTGAATGCCAGGTCGCAGATCTCAGGATCACCCAATCAGGGAATGAGTAGGCTGGAAACCAAAAGCGGATCAAACAGTTCAGAGATCAAACGGAAGCGGAGTCAGTCACAAGCCAAAGGTCGGTCACCAATGGTAGTAGATAGGATGAGGCAGAATCGTAGTCAGTAGCAAGCCAAAGGTCGGTAACGTAGATGAAGACAGCAGCAGGAACAGTAAGCGGGATATTGGCTGGTAAGGCACAATAATCTGGCAAGGAGGAAGTGCATGGACATGGCTTTTATAAGGAAGTTCATGGGAGGAGCAAGGAGTTCAAGGTTCAAGAGAAATCAAGGCACAAGGCAGGATTATCCAAGAATTGTCAAGGGAGCTGTCCAGCATTACAGATAGCTCAGTGAGAAGAGACATTGCCTCCCACTGCAGAAGGACCAGGTTCGATCCCAGGCTCTGACAGTACTCC
The DNA here is from genome assembly GCF_062004578.1 of Staurois parvus. NCBI lineage: Eukaryota > Metazoa > Chordata > Amphibia > Anura > Ranidae > Staurois > Staurois parvus. The sequence goes on along the minus strand of NW_028318746.1, from coordinate 899,296 downwards.
CCTCCTCACAGGACGTCCCCTGGACGTCTTAGGACCAGGCTTGTGAGGAAACCTCTGGTGAATTTCTCTGTCAATCTAGGAGCATGGACGTTTTCTTCAGGCTCCCAAGAATTTTCCTCTTGCCCATATCCTTCCCATTGGACAAGATACTGCAATTTTCCTCTAAACATCCTAGAATCAAGAATCTTCTCTACCACATATTCTTCTTCACCCTGTACCTCAACAGGTGGAGGAGGAGGAAGAATTCTTCCAGAGAAAGGATTTTCATGAAATGGTTTGAAAAGTGATACATGAAACACAGGGTGAATCTTCATACTGTCAGGAAGTTTTAAGCGAAAGGTGACTGGGTTGATCCGAGCAGAAATCTGGAAAGGTCCAACAAACTTTTGGCCCAACTTTGCAGCTGGAACATGAACCTTCAGATTTTTGGTAGATAGCCAAACCTTGTCGCCCACATGAAAGATAGGAAGTGATCTGCAATGACTGTCGGCAGCCCTTTTATAATTTTCCTGAGCCTTCCCCAAGGTCTCGATCAACTTCGCCTGAATCTCCTGCAATGTAGTTAATCTGTTGGCAACAGCAGGAATTTGAGTTGTGATAGGGAGATCCGGGATAAAAACTGGATGATACCCCATATTGAGGAAAAAGGGGCTTTGGGAAGTGGAGCTATGTTTAGCATTGTTATAGGCAAACTCTGCCATAGGTAGATAGTCCACCGAGTCATCCTGAAGATAACTGACGAAGCACCGAAGGTACTGTTCCATAACTTGATTGGTCCTCTCAGTCTGACCATTAGATTGTGGATGAAAAGCAGAAGACAGGTTAACGGTTACCCCTAAAGCTGAACAAAAGCTTTTCCAAAATTTTGAAGTACATTGTACTCCTCTATCAGATACCACATCATCAGGGATTCCATGTAATTTAAAAACATCTTGAACCATCAACTCCGCAGTTTGTTTAGCAGACGGTACCCCCTTAACCGGTATGAAATGAGCCATTTTAGTAAGGCGGTCGACAACTACCAAGATCGTAGTCATTTCTCTTGAAGGAGGTAATTCGACTATAAAGTCCATAGAAATTGACTCCCAAGGCCTTGATGGAACAGGAAGTGGTTGGAGCAACCCCAAAGGAGAAGCTCGGGGTGTCTTATGACGTGCGCATGTCAAACAAGAGGCCACGTAGCTTTTGATATCTTTCTTATAACAAGGCCACCAGAAGGAACGTGCCAGAAGATCCTCTGTTTTTGACATCCCAAAGTGTCCCACCAGTTTGGAGTCTTGCACTAATTTGAGGACTTCCATCCAAGCCGACTTAGGTACATAGAGACGATGCTCTAGAGTCCAAAACCCGTTCTTGTACTCAAGGTTAATGTCTCTAGGAGTATCACTGAGAAGTGGGTCGTTCTCATACCCCTCTTTGAGAAGATTCAAGAATGTCTTTGCACTTGTGGCCCCTAGAAAGTTCTTTTGGGTTAGAATCGAACATTCGGTATTACATCCTGGGGAGGCTCAGACAGCATCCTTGATAAGGCATCGGCTTTGCCATTCCTCGATCCAGGTCGATATGAAATGATAAAATCTGGAAAAGAATAGCGACCAACGTGCTTGTCTAGAAGACACTCTCTTGGCCGAGCGAACAAATTCCAGATTCTTATGGTCAGTGAGAACAGTTACAGGGTGATTAGCCCCTTATAGTAGATGCCTCCATTCCAAAAAGGCTTCCTTAATTGCCAGTAGCTCTTTGTTCCCAATGTCGTAATTTATTTTGGCTGGAGACATCAAATGGGAAAAATAGGCACAAGGATGAAGCTGCATCTTTTCATCACTTCGCTGAGACAGGATCGCTCCCACGGCAGAATTGGAAGCATCCACTTCCACTATAAAGGGTAGTTCAGGATCGGGATGTACCAAGATTGGTGCGAAAGTGAAAAGAGTCTTCAGCTTTTCAAACGCAGCTTGTGCCTCAGAGGTCCACACGAAGGGTACCCCTTTCTTTGTAAGTTGGGTGATTGGTGCGATCACTCTAGAGAAGTTTCTTATAAATTTTCTGTAGAAGTTGGCAAACCCGACAAAACGTTGAATTTCCTTAACATTTCTAGGTGCTGACCAATCTACCACTGCTTTGACCTTCTCGGGGTCCATGCTCACTCCCTCCGGAGAAATGATATAGCCTAAGAACTGGATTTGGGTTTGTTCAAACTCACATTTCTCCAATTTAATGTAAAGTCTATTTTTCCTTAATCTTTTGAAAACTGTGCAAACATGTTTGCAGTGTTCTTCCCAATTATCAAAAAAGATAAGGATATCATCCAGATAGGCCAGGGGTGTCCAAACTTTTTTCAAAGAGGGCCAGATTGGATGAAGTGAACATGGTGGAGGGCCGAACATTTTTCCGAACATTTTTTGAACCATTACAATTAAATGCAAATAAATTATTTTATGTCAAGTTAATTGCAAACGACATATTTTTCATTTCATAACATTAAGATCAACTGACAGCTGAGTTTTCACAATGTATTGAAAATAAATTTTAAAAAAACTTACCTGCACTAATGTGAAGGGTGAAAAAGGTAGCTGTAGCTGAAGTCTCTGCTCGGCAGCTGGGAGGGGAAGAGAAACACACTTCACACTGGAAGCCCGGCCCTGACATCACCGCCCTCTGTTGCTCCCAGCGCGGCGCAGTCACGCATGCGCACTGCTCTCAAGCAGAAGACTGTCTGCCACAGAAGGGAGGGACGTGCGACAGCCGCATTTACACAGACTAGGGAGAACGCGCCGCAGTCAGGCATGCGCACTGCCCTCTGCTCTCAAGCAGAAGACTGTCTGTCATAGAAGAGAGGGCCGTGGGAGGGCCACATTACACAGAGCAGGGAGGGCTGTTGGAGGGCCGTATTAAACCGACCCCCGGGCCATAAATGGCCCGCGGGCCGGACTTTGGACATGCCTGAGATAGGCAATTACAAATTGGTCCAACAGATCACGAAAGACATCGTTGATAAAATGTTGAAATGTTGCAGGGGCGTTGCAGAGTCCAAACGGCATCACCAAGGATTCAAAATGCCCATACCTGGTTCTGAAGGCAGTCTTCCATTCGTCTCCTCGACGAATGCGGACAAGGTTATATGTCCCTCGTAGATCAAGCTTGGTAAAGATCTTGGCAGAACGAAGTCTTTCCAACATTTCTGAGATTAAGGGTAATGGATAGCGGTTTTTAATAGTGATTTTATTCATGTCTCGGTAGTCAGACGCAAGGTGGAGTCTTTCTTTTTAATGAAGAGCAGGACTGCCCCTGCAGGAGAAGTTGAGTGTATAATAAAGCCTTTTCCCAAATTATCATCGATCCACTCCCCGAGTACTTTTAGTTCAGGTTCTGACATATTGAACAGGCGGCCAAAAGGTATTTCTGCCCCTGGGAACAGCTCAATGGGGCAATCATATGGGCGAAGAGGGGGCAATTTATCTGCATTTTTCTTGTCACAGACATCCCGGAACTCATGGTAATGTGGGGGCAAATTGTCATATGACTGGATAGCCACTATATCACTTAGCGCCTCCTTGGTTGGTGACGGACTTGGTTGGCAAGGTTTTTTGCAATATTTTTTACAGTGGGAGGATGTAAAATCTATAGTTCGTGCTCCCCAGTAAATGGCAGTATTGTGAGTGGAGAACCAAGGAATGCCCAGAATGATGGGAAACTTGGGTGATGTAATCCGCTGAAAGCTGATGGTCTCACAATGGTCAGCCTCAAACAACAGAACCAGGGGAACCGTTTTATGGGTAACAGGTCCTGAAGATAAGGGTGACCCATCAACTGTCTCCATATCAATAGGGGTAAATGTGTCTCTTGCTTGAATATTATTGCTGTTGGCAAACTCTATATCCATAAAGTTCCCCCCCGCCCCGGAGTCCAGCATAGCTGAGCAGGAGATTTCACAGCCCTCAGATACAAGTTTAATAGGGATAACAAAGTGAGAAAGTAGAGAGTTCACTTTATTCTCTTCAGAAATCAGTGGGGAGACAGACTGGCTTATAGAGTTTATGTGTTCAGGCTCAATCACATCAGTCACAGCAATAGTTCTTTTAACCTTGTTAGGACAATTAATTGCATAATGACCAGAATCCCCACAATAAAGACATAAGTTCTCTGAACGTCTTCTCTTTCTCCTGGATGGAAATGGATCTCTTGATCGCATCAACCTGCATAGGCTCAGGAGTGTTAGAACTCAGAGAGACTCATGAATCCTGCTGAACAAATGGACTAGCAGAGAGATGCATGCCCCTATTACTTCCAAACATTCCCAACCTCTCCTTCCTCCTTTCTGTAAGCCTTTGATCGATTTGGATACACAATTGGATAAATTCCTCAAGATCATTAGGAATATCTACTTTGGCAAGCTCATCCTTTATCTGTTCAGAAAGCCCTTGGCGGAATTGGCTCTTTTGTGCTGCAGGGTTCCAAGTGGTATCTGCCATCCAACTTCTGAATTCGGCTGTATATTCAGTGACCGAGCGTCTACCCTGCCGCAGACTATGCAATTTTGCTTCGGCAGTAGCAAAACGGTTGGGATCATCAAAAACCTGATTCTTTGCAGTCAAAAAGGTATCAAAATTATTCAGAATGCTATGGTTCTGCTCTATATAAGGGGAGGCCCAAGCTAGTGCTTCCCCAGTCAGAAGCCCAATAATAAACATTACCTTCTTTTTCTCTGACGGAAACGCAGCAGGGTACATTTGGAAATATACACAACATTGATTAAGGAAACCCCTGTAGTGGCGGCGGTCTCCATTAAACTTAGCTGGTTGGGGCTGGGGCATATGTGAGCTAGGATCATCTCGGTTTAGCAGTTGTCTCTGCAGAGCCTGAATCTCTCCCTGTTGCCTTTCTACTATACCTTGCAGTTCAGAAAATTTTTCTTGGTAGGTAACACCAAACTCTTGCAGCTCTGAAATTTTCTGCCTGACAGGAGCCATGGCATTTGCTATAGCGGCCTCCATGTTTTGGGCCAGATTATTCTGTCACGATATAAGGTCAGGTTTAGAGACCAGTTGCTACAGCAGTTGTAAGGCTTACCTGAAACCAGCAGAATTGGTACACCAGCGGCCCACCCTGGGAATGACGCAGGCTCACCTGAGGTGCGGGGGTCTAAGCATCCACCGGTCTTCCCCAGAGCTCCTAATGGTGGAGATGGATTTGGCTGTGTGTGAATGCCAGGTCGCAGATCTCAGGATCACCCCACCAGGGAATGAGTAGGCTGGAAACCAAAAGCGGATCAAACAGTTCAGAGATCAAACAAAAGCGGAGTCAGTCACAAGCCAAGGGTCGGTCACCAATGGTAGTAGATAGGATGAGGCAGAATCGTAGTCAGTAGCAAGCCAAAGGTCGGTAACGTAGATGAAGACAGCAGCAGGAACAGTAAGCGGGATATTGGCTGGTAAAGCACAATAATCTGGCAAGGAGGAAGTGCATGGACATGGCTTTTATAAGGAAGTTCATTGGAGGAGCAAGGAGTTCAAGGTTCAAGAGAAATCAAGGCACAAGGCAGGATTATCCAAGAATTGTCAAGGGAGCTGTCCAGCATTCCAGATAGCTCAGTGAGAAGAGATATTGCCTCCCACTGCAGAAGGACCAAGTTCGATCCCAGGCTCTGACACCCAGTCCATATCAGTATAGATATTCAGCATATTTTTTCCCCATTGAGATCTGATGTGTTTTTTCTTTTCATTTTTTTGAGCAGTGTATTTTCAATATTTCCAAATCCCAGTGGCTCGAAAGTAGTTGAAATTGACTAAAAAAATTACACGTGTGGACACCTTTAGCAGCATGTGAACTCCATTAATAAAGTTTTACGTTGTCAGTAGTGCATAGAAAAATTCTAAGAAGGGAATTGTTACTACTTTTCTAATAATGACTGGTATGTGACGTTTACCTTCAATAGCAGACAGAGGATGGAATGATTGATAAACATAATAAATACGTACCAGTAAGATTTAAGTTAAATTTCTATATAACACATTGTAGACAGGCCTAATTAAGCACACAATAAATATCACTAACATTTTACATCAAACATCCTGTATTCTTAGTCTAATGACAGACCAATTAATACCTTTGATTGTTTTTTCACGCTACAGTCTACGAAGAGCACAGAGAGCTCTCACCTTCATCCAGAGTTCCTCTGCAAAGCGTTTCACTTTATCTGTGATATCGATTACTCCTGTGCTACTTAGACGGCTTAGGAAATCTACAGCGCTTGAACTCCGTCGAGCAGTGCCAACGAGGAACTGGGCCACATGACGATCGCTCATACCCAGAATTTCATGAAGCTGATCCTTCACCCACGCTTCCACCACATCCATTCTTAGTCAATGGCAGGTTAGAGTGAATCTTGGAGACAAAAAAGGAGAAATTATATAGTGCAGGACACAAAAGACCTAGCCCAGGGATATCTGGATGCTCGTTCACACATGAATGCAGTGCAGGAGAGCCATATTCCCACGCAGCTTCCTGCATTACATTCTGATTGCATTGCCTTTGTGATCTGCTCCAGGGGTCAGTTAAAAGTTAACACCACATGCAGGTCACAAACACACTGTTTGCCTGCATCGGATCGCATGGTACAAAAGTAATAATCAGACAGCAGCTGCAGCAATGGGAACATGTTACAGGTTTCACCGTAAAAACGAGTGGAAAATATAACATGTTCCCAAAGGTGAACTTATCCTTTAAAAAAGTAGTGTATGCACTACTTTTGGAGCGGTGCGGTGAGATTTCAGCCCATTCAAAATGAATGGGCTGAAACTGCACTTCACAGAACTGCATGTGGATCACACAGAGTTTGTGTGATTCACATGCAGTTCCTAGAGTGAATGGTCCCTTATAAAGTCCAAAGTCTATCAATGAAATATAAAGTCCATGGAGGGTGCACACACTTCAGACAGCTTGTATTTAGACGTAGAAGCCTCGTTGCAGTGCAAACGATACAAAGAAACACACAAGCGCCATTTAAGTGTAGCAGTAAATAAACAAATGTATTGCACTAAGAAAGCAACTCACAAAATGGAGGTAATAAAAGCTCATCAGTATATCACTGAAAAGGGCATTTGGTATGCTGACTCAGATGCATATCGCAGATGGTAAAGCAAGCACTGGAGATTCCAATGGAGCGGCCCAAGCTGGACATCAAAGCCTTCTGCGGACGGCAGGGGAGGTGGATGTGATGCCACCAAAGATGTGATGTAGGTTGGCGACACATTTGCAAGGTATGCACGCTCCTTCTTCAGGCCATTCGGCATCCTCCTGGTGGCATGTTTCCTGCGGCAATGCACTGCAAACATCCCTGGCAAAGGGAGATCTTCTACATATAAACACTGGACATGCTTGCACCGAAGGGCCTCAACGAGGACATAGAGTCAGTATGGTGAAATAGACATTCATTTTTAACCCAATATAATCAAACAGTTATTTTTTCTGTCTGTCTTAAATTTTTTAGTTTTATCCTATTTCAGTTATATTTTTTAGTTGTAATATTCATGTTTCCTTGGGCATAACCCTTACACACATACTACAGTATATTCATATTTTTTACGAATATATATTTATAGTTGGATACATATACAAAATACTTATTATGGTTCCACCAACTGTGCTGTATGACTGATATGGATACAGCTCCATGATGGTTTCTTCCTGCCTCTTTTTATGATTAACATTATTGTATGTGGCTTCACACTAATTTTATTTTTATTAATTTAACCATGTTTTAAATTTACTTATCTTTATACACAAGTTTCGCTTCTGCATTTTTCTCAGGGGGATGGTTTTTTGGTAATGACAGACTTAATGAATTCATCAATTGTAAGTACCAAGATTTTTATTGTTTCAATCTGTTTTTAGGTTTATAGTTGCTGTCATCTAATTCTATTGTTTCGTCATCCGTTGTTTTTTGTGGGTTGCACCGGATCAGCCAGGACGTCTTGTTTTACGGCCACTGATGCCCTTATATACCACATCCTACCTAATGCCGAATGGCCTAAAGGCGCATGCACGCTCCGCAAACGTGTCGCCATACCTACATCGTGTCATTGGTGAAATCACGTCCACCACCCCTGCTGTCCCCAGAAGGCTTTGATTCCCAGCTGGGGCCGCTCCATAGGAACCTCCGGTGTTCATTTTATCATCTGTGGCTGGAGTCAGCATACCAGACACCCTTTACAGTGATACAGTGGATATAAAAAGTCTACACACCCCTTTTAAAATGTAAAAAAATTAGACAAAGAAATAATTTCAGAACTTTTTCCACCTTTAATGTGACTTATAAACTGTACAACTCAATTGAAAAACAAACTGAAATCTTTCAGGGGGGGAAGAAAACATAAAAAACTAAAATAATGTGGTTGCATATGTGCACACCCTCTTATAACTAGGCATGTAGCTGTGTTCAGAATTAAGCAATCACATTCAAAATCATGTTATACAGGAGTCAGTACACACCTGCCATCATTTAAAGTGCATCTGATTAACCCCATAAAAAGTTCAGCTATTCTAGTAGGTCTTTCCTGACATTTTCTTAGTTGCATCCTACAGCAAAAGCCATGGTCTGCACAGAGCTTCCAAATTACAAGAGGGATCTAATTGTTAAAAGGTATCAGTCAAGAGAAGGGTACAAAAGAATTTCCAAGGCATTAGATATGCCATGGAACACAGTGAAGATAGTTATCAAGTGAATAAAATATGGCGCAACAGTGACATTACCAAGAACTGGATGTCCCTCCAAAATTGATGAAAAGACGAGAATAAAACTGGTCTGGGAGGCTGCCAAGAGGCCTACAGCCACATTAAAGGAGCTGCAGGAATATTTGGCAAGTACTGGCTGTGTGGTACATGTGACAAAAATCTCCCACATTCTTCATATGTCTGGGCCATGGGGTAGAGTGGCAAAACGGAAACCTTTTCTTATGAAGAAAACATCCAAGCCCAGCTAAATTTTGCAAACACATATCTGAAGTCTCCCAAAAGCATGTGGGAAATGTGTTATGCCTGATGAAACCAAGGTGGAACCTTTTGGCCATAATTCCAAAAGATATGTTTGGCACAAAAACAACACTGCACATCACCAAAAGAACACCATACCCACAGTGAAGCATGGTGGTGACAGCATCATGCTTTGGGGCTATTTTTCTTCAGCTGGAAATGGGGCCTTAGTCAAGGTAGAGGGAATTATAAACAGTTCCAAATACCAGTCAATATTGGCACAAAACCTTCAGACTTCTGCTAGAAAGCTGAACATGAAGAGGAACTTCATCTTTCAGCATGAAAACCACCCAAAGCATACACCCAAATCAACAAAGAAATGGCTTCTCCAGAAGAAGATTTGGAATGGCCCAGCCAGAGCCCAGACCTGAATCTGATGGAAAATCTGTGGGGTGATCTGAAGAGGGCTGTGCACAGGAGATGCCAAAGACAGACTTGGAGTGATTTTGCAAGGAAGAGTGGACAAATATTGCCAAGTCAAGATGTGCCATGCTGATAGACTCATAGCCAAAAAGACTGCTGGATTCACATCAAAAAGTGCTTCCACAAAGTATTAGTTTAAGGGTGTGCACACTTATGCAACCATATTATTTTAGTTTTTTGTTTTTACTTCCCTCCACCTAAAAGATTTCTGTTTGTTGTTCAACTGAGTTGTACTGTTTATAGGTTATATTAGAGGTGGAAAAAGTTCTGAAATTATTTATCTTTGTCTCATTTTTTTAAGTAACAGAAATCCGACATCTTAACAGGGGTGTGTAGACTTTTTATATCCACTGTATACTGATGAGCTTTTTATTACCTCCTTTTTGTCAGTGACTTGTATTTATTTACTGCTACACTTATATGACGCTTGTATGTTTCTTTGTACAGTATACAGTGAATCCTGGAAGCCAAACTGGAAGAGCTGAGCTTCAGGAAGAGGGGGCAGGGGTAGCTTTAAGTAAGAAAGAAAGACAGAAGAGTCAGATGAAAAGCAGATGCAAACATCAGTCCTGCCCATTTGCCTTTGCCATAGCAAATACTACCCAACTTTGCCCAAGAGTCCTAGTGAAAACAAAAGATACTGCCCTATGTAGGCATAACTACATGTTCAAAAGGTAAGTTCACCTTTACAAAAAATAATAAATGCATATTTTTTTGCAGGTAAAAAACTATGCATTTTTTTTTTTATGTTAGAAACCTGTAAAGCATTGCACCCACGATCAGCAGCTTGTGGGTTTAATGCCACAGTCCTGCAAACTGTGTAGCTGTCTGCCCGTACCTCTGATTCGGGCAGGCTATTACACACTGACAGGAAGACTCAATGAACTACTAGAGCGTTCAACAGCTCCCTGGTAGAACTACAAGCCATCAGCCTCAAAGGCTGAGTACTTGTAGTTTTCCCAGTCACAAACACTGTAAAGCAGCGGTTCTCAACCTGGGGGTCGAACGACCATTTCCCAGGGGTCGCCTAAGACCATCGGAAAACACATATTTCCGATGGTCTTAGGAACCGAGACACCGCTCCTCCGTCTCAGGCGATGTGTGGGCGGGATGATACGCTGCTCCTGTCACCTGGCCACACCTCCGTGGTCGCTCAGCAGCTCCGCCTCCTCGCCGCTGATTGGCCACCGGAACTGTAGCTCAGGAGAGGCACACAGGCGGCCAATCACCGGCGAGGAGGTGGAGCTTGGAGAGGAGGAGCCGAGCGGCAGCGCGCGTACATCAAAGAAGATCGAGGGAGCTGCCGGAGCGAGTGAAGAGGAGAACGGCCAGAGAAGGAAGACAGCTGACAGGTAAGTGAGAGAGCGAGCCCAGGCTGGAGCAGGGGTCAGCAAGGTAAGTATCATTGGTGTCAGTGGGAGGAATAGTGCCCCATCATTTGTGTCACTAATACCAACGATGGGGCACTATTCCTCCCCCCACTGACACCAACGATGGGGCACTATTCCTCCCCCCACTGACACCAACGATGGGGCACTATTCCTCCCCCCACTGACACCAACGATGGGGCACTATTCCTCCCCCAACTGACACCAACGATGGGGCACTATTCCTCCCCCCACTGACACCAACGATGGGGCACTATTCCTCCCCCCACTGACACCAACGATGGGGCACTATTCCTCCCCCCACTGACACCAACGATGGGGCACTATTCCTCCCCCCACTGACACCAACGATGGGGCACTATTCCTCCCCCCACTGACACCAACGATGGGGCACTATTCCTCCCCCCACTGACACCAACGATGGGGCACTATTCCTCCCCCCACTGACACCAACGATGGGGCACTATTCCTCCCCCCCACTGACACCAACGATGGGGCACTATTCCTCCCCCCACTGACACCAACGATGGGGCACTATTCCTCCCCCCACTGACACCAACGATGGGGCACTATTTCCCCCCCCCCCTGACCCCAATAATGGGGCACTATTCTCCCCTCCACCACACTGACATCAATGATGGGGCACTATTCCTCCCACTGACACCAATGATGGGGCACTATTCCTCCCCCCACTGACACCAACGATGGGACACTATTTCCCCCCGACCCCAATGATGGGGCACTATTCTCCCCTCCACCACACTGACATCAATGATGGGGCACTATTCCTCCCACTGACACCAATGATGGGGCACTATTCCTCCCACTGACACCAATGATGTGGCACTATTCCTCCCACTGACACCAGTGATGGGGCACTACTCCCACTGACACCAGTGATGGGGCACTACTCCCCCCACTGACACCAGTGATGGGGCACTATTCCTCCCACTGACACCAATGATGGGGCACTACTCCCCCCACTGACACCAATGATGGGGCACTACTCCCCCCACTGACACCAATGATGGGGCACTACTCCCCCCACTGACACCAATGATGGGGCACTACTCCCCCCACTGACACCAATGATGGGGCACTACTCCCCCCACTGACACCAATGATGGGGCACTATTCCTCCCACTGACACCAATGATGTGGCACTATTCCTCCCACTGACACCAGTGATGGAGCACTACTCCTCCCACTGACACCAGTGATGGGGCACTACTCCCCCCACTGACACCAGTGATGGAGCACTATTCCTCCCACTGACACCAGTGATGGGGCACTACTCCCCCCACTGACACCAATGATGGGGCACTACTCCTCCCACTGACACCAATGATGGGGCACTATTCCTCGCACTGACACCAACGATGGGGCACTATTCCTCCCACTGACTCCAACGATGGGGCACTATTCCTCCCACTGACACCAACGATGGGGCACTATTCCTCCCACTGACACCAACGATGGGGCACTATTCCTCCCACTGACACCAACGATGGGGCACTATTCCTCCCACTGACACCAACGATGGGGCACTATTCCTCCCACTGACACCAACGATGGGGCACTATTCCTCCCACTGATACCAACGATGGGGCACTATTCCTCCCACTGATACCAACGATGGGGCACTATTCCTCCCACTGATACCAACGATGGGGCACTATTCCTCCCACTGACACCAACGATGGGGCACTATTCCTCCCACTGACACCAACGATGGGGCACTATTCCTCCCACTGACACCAGTGATGGGGCACTATTCCTCCCACTGACACCAGTGATGGGGCACTATTCCTCCCACTGACACCAGTGATGGGGCACTATTCATCCCACTGACATCAGTGATGGGGCACTATTCCTCCCACTGATACCAATGATGGGGCACTATTCCTCCCACTGATACCAACGATGGGGCACTATTCCTCCCACTGACACCAGTGATGGGGCACTATTCCTCCCACTGACACCAGTGATGGGGCACTATTCCTCCCACTGACACCAGTGATGGGGCACTATTCCTCCCACTGACACCAGTGATGGGGCACTATTCCTCCCACTGACACCAGTGATGGGGCACTATTCCTCCCACTGATACCAACGATGGGGCACTATTCCTCCCACTGATACCAATGATGGGGCACTATTCATCCCACTGACATCAGTGATGGGGCACTATTCCTCCCACTGATACCAACGATGGGGCACTATTCCTCTCACTGATACCAATGATGGGGCACTATTCATCCCACTGACATCAGTGATGGGGCACTATTCCTCCCACTGATACCAACGATGGGGCACTATTCCTCCCACTGATACCAACGATGGGGCACTATTCATCCCACTGACATCAGTGATGGGGCACTACTCCTTCCACTGACACCAATGACATGGCACTACTCCTCCCACTGCAAAATTACAGTTATGAAGTAGCAACGAAAATAATTTTATGGTTGGGGGTCACCACAACATGAGGAACTGTATTAAGGGGTCGCGGCATTAGAAAGGTTGAGAACCACTGCTGTAAAGGAATGACGAAGCTAGGTGGACAGAGCCCTGCAAGGCCACATTTTTTTTTAGATTGTGGCAGAGAGTGGAGGGAGAAGATTCCCCATTTGCTGTCAAAATGGGGGATCATGGGGGGATGGTGCTCTGAATATGAGTGTAACACGTTACAAAAGATGAACGTCTCCTTTAAAGTGAATGTAAAGGGAATTTGTTTTAAATAACATATATGGTATACTTACTCCTCTTCTCAGGTCCTCCGCCGGCAGTCCTGGATCCTCCCTCTTCCGATTGCCCCCATAGCAAGACGCCTGCTATAGGGGCACTCATGCAGGCTTGATCCCAAGCCACGGTCTTTGTGTCCATTGATACACAGAGCAGGGCTGAGCCCTGTCCCCTGCTTCTTCCTCACAGGCTGTGATTTTCAGCTCCCGCTGCTGCCTCCATGCCCAGTGAGGAAAGAGAGAGAGCAAAGAGAGCCAGCCAGTGCTCTTGGCACAGTCCTGGATTGAGATCTGGCATTTTGTAGGTAGAGTAAGGGAGGGATATAAACTTTTTTTTTGGCATCTCTGTTTGAGAGCAATTTCCTTTGCTTCCTGTCCTGTAGACTGTGCAAAAAGTGAGAGGATATCTTTCCAATGTGAAAAAGATTTGCTCACAGATGTTGTCACAGAAACAAGTGTACTCATTGGAAGGTTTCCCCTCTATTTCTGTTCTGGGGACTACTCAAAATTTTGGATTTACTCTCACTTTCATATCCCGGTGACATTGGTGATCAGGGCAGTTACAGCACACTAATCTTCTTGAAGCAGAACTTCACTCTCTCAATCAACATTGATTATTAGTAATCCTTATGCTGTGGAGAAGCATTAGGACCACATAGGCAGCCGAGCCATCACCTGCCCCGCAGCCACGCCTATACATGCCTCTTGCAAATGAGCAGCTGCAAAGCCGGGAATACCTGGGCTGCCTATGACTGCCTTTCACTTTGACAGTTTTCAGGCAGAATAACTCAGGCAGGTTCAGATTCATATCTGAACATGCCTGAGCTCATTGCTAGAAGTCCACAGAACAGGCATACAGGAAAAATCTTGGAATGGGGACACTAGTTCTGGTGACAACTGTCTTGGTAGGGACTTCCTCTAAGTTTGTAGAGATTTCTTCTTCTTCTCTGTTGCATCTCTGGGACAGGAAATGAAGGGAAATCACCCCAATGTGACAAAGACAACAAAAAACAACCTGACGAGGGGTGAATGTGATATTCACCAAACATTCTCTGGTGCAGAATCTTCTAGGTCTGTATGTATTAAATGACAGTAATCAATTCTTCACTAGGTAATGTCTGCTGAAAGTCCCGAACGAACGTAGTCACCCTCCAAACTCCTTGCTAATCTGAACTCTCGCTTTCTATACTCCAGTGAGCTGTGTGCTGGGTCATGTGAGATGCAGGCGTGGGAAATTACCGAGCCCGCAGCTCATTGAACTACAAAAAATGGGGGTTGTGGTTAGAGAGGGGTTCAAAGGATGCAAGCTAATTTTTCTGGAAATGTCAGTCAGCCTGAGGAAGGACATGGAGACCTCAGAACAGGGATGAATCTGCTCTGAAGTTCCAACACCTTTAGGACCCATTCACACATCTGTGTTCTGGGACCGCATTGAAAAAACGTGCATTTCTCCGCACTTTTCTCAAAAATGCACCAAAAAATGCTTGCAGTGTCATTAAGCCCAATTCACACCTGCACTGTGCACATTTTTACACACTTTTTTTGTGCGTTTGTCATGCAACAGCATATGACAACCTATTCCCTTGAATAGGCTGCCCTACGCATGCCAAAATAGCTCCTACACCTTTTTTTGGCAGTGGGCCTTGCTCGTTTGTTTTTGTGATAAAACATGGATCTGCTGGCTGCATTTAGGGTGTCAGTAAGAAATAATGGCAAAACAATGCACGATTTGTGTACGTTTCCGGCACACAAATGTTTGAATGGGCCTCATTTCCTAAAACAGAAACCCTCTTTTCCTTTTCAGCCAAGGAAGCTGCCATCTTGGCCTCTGTTTGATCTGCAGTTGCCATGGTGCAGCACATGTGATCAGTTATGACACCAGCCATTTGACAATTTGCTTGAAAACACAGGCAACTGTGACAGTTATCATTCCTGGCAAGCCGGGAACGTAACTGATTTCTGAAACCATTAAATTGATGGGTGTAGTTCCAGTTTTATTACAACCCAAATGCAGCTAGCAGACGCCATTTGTCACACCAAAACACACAGGAGCTGCTTTGGAGCATTTGACAGCCCAAGTGAATAGGCTGTCATATACTATAGCAGGACAAATGCACATTGCACAGGAGTGAATGGGGACTATATATGTACACAGGTCACCTGGTGGAGATTATTTTCCCACACCTAGAGTTCCACTTTAAATGTTGGAGTTAATTGTGGTCAGAAGGCAAGCAGTATTCTTCTCACTGGTCAGCACTCTCCACGTCTATAAATACACGACACTTCATTGGACCCATGGGGGTTTATTTACTAAAGCTGGAGAGTGCAAAATCAGGCTCACTTCTGCATGGAAACCAATCAGCTTCCAGATTTTATTGCCAAAGCCTAATTGAACAAGATAAGGTTAGAAGCTGATTGGTTACTTTGCAGACGTGAGCCTGATTTTGTACTCTACAGTATAGTAAATAAACCCCATTGTGTCTTCTCTCCACTACAAGTCCCAGCTTGCCTTTCCCACCAGCCTCTGTCCCTAGTCAATGGTGAGGGCTCCATCTCTAGTCCTTCTAATACTCACCATGTAAAACAGCCACCTCTGTTCTCTTGCTCCCCTCACATTCAGCTACCGTAAAAGCATCCTTCGGCGCTTAATGATGACATAGTCCACAATTTCCACTACACTTCCGTGTTCTGGAACGCACGCTGCGTTTCAGCTAGCTCTACGCAGAGACGCCACGTGGGTCGGGGGGCCGGACATTGCGCACAAAAGCAAAGTGAACTAGCGTAGAGAGTGCGTAGGATGAGCGTTATCCAAGGATACTTAGAAGGTTTGTTGGCGTAGGGTACGTAAACAGGGGAGCTTGGCTCACGTACGTAAACAGGGGAGCTTGGCTCACGTACGTAAACAGGGGAGCTTGGCTCACGTAGGACAGGTTCAGGACAGGTGACTGGCGTAGACATGGATGCTTGGCTTCCTTACATTTGCAGTCCCTCTTTCCCTGAAGAAAGTGATCCCAGCCTTCTCTGGCCCATTCACACGTGTAATCAATAATAGCTGTTTATGTATTTTTCGAATGGTCTGTACACGCAGTAGTGGCATTACTGGAAGGAGCGGTGTTAAAGCGGCATGTTTATTTTTAATGAGCTAGTGGTGTATGTAGAAAAAACACATAATTCAGGCTGCATGAGCATAGTGAATTCAAGCAGTTTTTGCGCACATTTCTTGCGTGATTTGTGTGTGTTTTTTTAGCTAATAGAGAACTAGGTCTTTCAGCTTTGTTAGCTTTTCCATCAGCTTTTACTTCTTTTTTTTTTATTTTTATTTTTTTTTGCTACAGTAAGGGGTTAGAGTTAAGGATAGGTTAGGGTTAGTATTAGGGTTAATATTTTCCTCCTCTTCTTCCTCCTCCTCTTCCTCTTCTTCCTCCTCTTCTTCCTCCTCCTCTTCCTCTTCTTCCTCCTCCTCTCCCTCCTCCTCTTCTTCCTCTTCCTCCTCCTCCTCCTCCTCTTCTTCCTCCTCCTCCTCCTCCTCCTCCTTCTTCTTCCTCCTCCTTTTTTTTTTTTTTTTTTTTTTTGTTAGGGTTTAGGGTGCTATTAACAAAATTAATAAATGCAAAATAAATACAAATAATCATTAATGAATACTATGTAATATAAATTTAACATTAACCCCCAATAAATTATTAAAAATAGTAAAATAAAACATCCTAACACACAATATATTATTATTATTATTATTATTATTATTATTATTTTGAGTTTTTATTTTATTATAATAAGAATAGGGGTTAATAATTTATTATTACATATTTTATTTATGATGATTTTTATTTGTGTATTTATTTTGCATTTTATTTTTTCATATATTACTATTTTTTTTTATTTGAGCAGAAAATTGCACGAATACGTGCAAAAAAAACACAAATCGTGCGTTTCCATTCATTTCTATAGGTATAAAAACGCCACCAAAAACATGTAAATTGCCAAGTTTGAGCTACAAAAAATGTTCCAGAACGTGTTTGAGCTTCAGGCTACTTGGAGTGGAGATGTGAAGCAACTCCATTGAGAATAATTTATATTTGCTCCTCAAGCATTTTGGAGCTTCATGCTGCAAAATGGTCAGGTGTGAAAGGGGCCAAAATGGATGGAAATAGATGCATTTTCCCTGTATTTTACTGCAAGTCAATGTGAATTCAGACTTTGTAGCCATGTACATCTGCGTGTCCATGAATGAAAATGCTTCTGCATGCGTTCACGAAATGCACAAAAAATGCATGTCATGGTAGTAGTGCCATTCATTGTTAATGGCACCCTAAACACGGCCAGAAGATGTTCATTTTCATGCATAGCAACCGTGCTAAAACATGTGCCAAGCTCTATGCCCAAAAGAGGTCCAGGAGTCTCTTTTATCGTAAGTAGGGCAGCCCATTCAAATAAATGGGCTGCCCTATGTGTGACACACAAAAGATGCACAGTCACAAGATGCAAGGTGAATGGGGCCTTAACCTATCCTTATCCAGACAGCTTAGTACATATGTTCCCCGAAACATACATTTCATTGTGCCATGCTATAATAATAAAATGGTCTGCAGCTATCAGGCCACCCTGGGCTTGGCAGGCCAGGGGGACTAAACCGTGTTCCCCTGGAGCTTTCCCTACTGGGATTGTACTGGGAATGCTGGCAGTGCTAGGCACCTTGTATACCAAGTCTTAAAGTGTATGTATATTGTAACGGAACCGACCCCAGACTGCTCTTGGGTACTTCCGTTATAATACCGCTTCCTCGTCCGAACACCGACAACAGACACCACAGCCGACCATACAAGACTAGATGACACCAGTCTGAACATGGAACTCTTTATTTGAAACTCGACCTGGCTTTTTATACACTAAGGGGACAATTCCCCCTCCCTGCATAAGGACACAGGGCGGGGCAATCTACACTTAGCAAGAAGAGACACACAGATATTCAAACTTCACACCAGCAGACAGTCCCATCAGTAGGGAGGGCTGCTGGAGACAACCCGCCACCAAGCCAATACACATAAACACATACATCCCATAATAGTTTGCTCCCAAGCAAGACAAATAATAGAACAGTGGGATGCAACCACATGGCATTAAACAATCCACAACCCCCCACCCCAATATTAGGACAGATCACCCTGTACCCCTAACAGGCACAGGGTGACTTACACATAAGAGGGATATGGGGAGCTGAGACAGAGGTCTCCCCACCTCTCCAAAGTGAGCTGGGTTCCATGGGCCCCAAACCCAAAGTGACTCCCGTCACATATATTCAAAACTTCTTTTCTCAATTGTTCATTGGTGCAGGGTTCCCCAACCCCCGGGTGACCAGGTTGCACGGCAGGAGGTGGGCGGTGACCATGGACCAGAGAGGACAATCATAGACTGCAGTTGATGCTCACCTCCTGCTGTGCAGTAGAAAAGCCTATATCCTGCCATCATGCTGCAGAGAAGAACCTTTGCTCTCTGTTCAGAAGCAGTGGTCTCTCTGTCGAAGTCTGTCACACCCCCTTCTGAGTCAGACCAATAGCTCTACAATAAAAGCTCATGCTGAGCGAAAGAAATCTAGCAGTGTATGGCTACCTTTAGCATGAGGTTATCAGTCTGCTACTTCTTCACCATTGTTTGGTCAGCAGGCTGGGGGCTGAGATAATGTAATAGAGGAAGTGGTGTCTCCCTGCTGGCTGTTCAGTGTGGCATGGGTTGTGTAAATCACAATTGTGGCCCAACAAAATCACACATTTCTTTCTATATATTGTGCTGTTTGGATGGAGTTCAGCTTTAAAGAAACTTGTCTAAGTGCCCATTTACCTGTCACATAAAGCTGGTGTCTGCCATTGCTGACTCCTGGGAGAGGTGCCAGTTGCAGGGCAGAACACATCTCTGCAGTATCACGTCATATGACACCCTATCCTTAGAATTGGCACTTCCTCTGAGAGTCAAGCAGTGGCAGCCACCACTCTGGATGACAGTCTTGGTTGTGCCAAGGAACGGATATTCTGACTGGTTCTCTTTGATATGAAACTGTGCATTCATTCTCCATGAAGAGTTTGCAAAATATATTTCAGAAAGCCGTGAAGAACAATTGTCTACAGGGGAAAAAAATGGTATGCAACCTGATGTCTTGATTTCTAGTTCAGCAAGGGTAGTCCAAGGTGGCCCATGGAGGCCTAACGAGCTGCACATACCTTTGCTTTAGCTCTGCAATGCTCTGTTCAGATGCTGGATACAAAGAAAAATACCTGGTACGTTAGAGGAATGCAGCGGCAGCACAGTGGCTAAGTGATTATCACTTATGCCTGGCAGCACTGGGGTCGTTAGTTCGAATCCCAACAACAGCACCATCTGCCTGAGTTTGTATGTTCTCCCTGTGCCTGTGTCGGTTTCTTCCAGGTACTCCGGTTTCCTCCTACACTCCAAAAACATGCTGGTAGGTTCATTGGATCCTGTCTAAATTGTCTCTAGTATATCTATGTATGAATGTGAGTTAGGGACCTTAGATTGTATGCTCCTTGAGGGTTAGGGACTGATGTGAATGTACAATATACAGTCAGGTCCATAAATATTGGGATATCGACACAATTCTAACATTTTTGGCTCTATACACCACCACAATGGATTTGAAATGAAACAAACAATATGTGCTTTAACTGCAGACTGTCAGCTTTAATTTTAGGGTATTTACATCCAAATCAGGTGAACGGTGTAGGAATTACAAGAGTTTGCATATGTGCCTCCCACTTGTTAAGGGACCAAAATTAATGGGACAGAATAATAATCATAAATCAAACTTTCACTTTTTAATGCTTGGTTCCTTTCCTTCTCCATGCTCTTCTCTTCCCATCACTCTGGTACAAGTTGATCTTGGTCTCATCTGTCCATAGGATGTTGTTCCAGAACTGTGAAGGCTTTTTTAGATGTCGTTTGGCAAACTCTAATCTGGCCTTCCTGTTTTTGAGGCTCACCAATGGTTTACATCTTGTGGTGAACCCTCTGTATTCACTCTGGTGAAGTCTTCTCTTGATTGTTGACTTTGGCACACATACACCTACCTCCTGGAGAGTGTTCTTGATCTGGCCAACTGTTGTGAAGGGTGTTTTCTTCACCAGGGAAAGAATTCTTCGATCATCCACCACAGTTGTTTTCCGTGGTCTTCCGGGTCTTTTGGTGTTGCTGAGCTCACCGGTGCGTTCCTTCTTTTTAAGAATGTTCCAAACAGTTGTTTTGGCCACGCCTAATGTTTTTGCTATCTCTCTGATGGGTTTGTTTTGTTTTTTCAGCCTAATGATGGCTTGCTTCACTGATAGTGACAGCTCTTTGGATCTCATCTTGAGAGTTGACAGCAACAGATTCCAAATGCAAATAGCACACTTGAAATGAACTCTGGACCTTTTATCTGCTCATTGTAATTGGGATAATGAGGGAATAGCACACATCTGGCCATGGAACAGCTGAGAAGCCTATTGTCCCATTGCTTTTGGTCCCTTAACAAATGGAAGGCACATATGCAAACTGTTGTAATTCCTACACCGTTCACCTGATTTGGATGTAAATACCCTCAAATTAAAGCTGACAGTCTGCAGTTAAAGCACATCTTGTTCGTTTCATTTCAAATCCATTGTGGTGGTGTTTAGAGCCAAAAATGTTAGAATTGTGTCGATGTCCCAATATTTATTGACCTGACTGTTTATATAAATTGCTGTGTACATTGATGGCGCTATATAAGTACCTGAAATAATAATAATAATAACCTCCCTGGCGGTATTCCCGAGTGTAGCTCGGGGTAAAGTTTCAGCACCACAAGCGGTAACCCCGAGCTACAGTCGGGCTTACCATGCGGCGCTGCTCCGGAATCCCTCGATCACTTACCTTGTCCTGCGCTCCCGCGATGTCCCTCCTGCAGTGTCCCCGGCAATGTAATCCTGTGGATGCCGGCATCTGTCTTCCGGGTTCCGTTCCCTGCAACGTTGGGAAGTACGGGGGACGGAACTGGCGGGAAATTTAAAAATTTCAAAAAGTGACATTCACTAAATACACTAAAATCACATAGTATTACATTACTGTATCAAAGCATTTCACATACATATTGTCCCTAGTGCTTTGTCCTGTGCCCTGCCTGCATTTTGTCTGTTCTTTCTGCCTGGAAACTGAGAAACATCCATGGTGTCCAAAAAGCGTCCCTGTAGGTCAAAAGCGATTTTAGACCAGCTAGAGAACAGCGATAGTAAATCAGAACCACTTGCAGAATTAAGTGATAATGATTCGTGGAGAAATTCGTCATCAGACACTGAAAACGAATTTGCGACTTTGCTCAGTGATGTGCGAACTTGGTGCTATATCTCAAATGTCAGTGTTTTTGGTTTGATTATATTATTGAATTAAATTTATTATTATTATATTTTTTTTATGATTATTTATTAAATTATAATTTATGATTTTGTGTTTCCAATTTTAACATCCCCGGGATGTTTACTAGACTCTTGATCAGACAGATTTCAGTGAGTTATTCCTAAAAATTACAGTCCTACAATAAAAAAATACATATTTCCATGCAAAAAAATGTACCGCTTTGAGCACAGAAATATGGACATAATCAGAACGCTAGGGAGGTTAAATGTGAAAACATCAAATACAACTTTTTTTCAGTCAATATACAGCAGTTACATCGTGCTCTGCAGTGTGGTTGTGTTGCTACTACTTAATAGACGTGTGGTTTATTTCATTCCAAATCAAAATTTGGACAGATTTTTCATTATTCAGTGATTCAGATGTATCTGAATTTTTGAATTACAATAGTGAATTTAAACAAATCCAAGAGAACGAAACTAAATTTTGTCCAAAATTCAAATCAAATTTGAAATCGAATTCAAAAACAAGAATAAAATAGAACAGAAAATCAAGGAACAGAAAAGAAAAAAATAGCATAAAAGAATAGAATAGATCAGAAAATAATAGAATAGAACAAAACAATAGATTAAAATAAAAAGAATATAACTATCTTTCGAATTTCATGTAGACTAAATTCAAACAGAATAGATTGGAATAGAATAAAATAGAATAGAACAGAAAATAATAAAACAGAATATAACCGTCCTTCAAATTTTGAATAGATTAGAATAGAAAATAAAAGAATAGAAAAAAAAACAATAAAATAGAAATAGAGTAGAACCATCTTCTGAAATTTGGATTGAATAAATTCAAATAGAATACAATATAACCAATATAACCATCTTCCAAAATTCAAATAGATTAGAACAGAATATAATGAAACAAATAGAATAGAAAATAAAAGAATAGAATAGGAAAAACAATAGAATATAACTGTCTTCCAAAATTCACATTTCAAATAGAATAAATTCAAATAGAACAGATTAAAAAAGAATAGAAAATAAAAATATAATAGAAACAATAGAATAAAATAAACTTTCTTCCAAAATTTGAATAGAATAAATTTGTGTGCCGATTCTGTACTTTTCGATTTGGTCAAATTGAATTCAATTCCACCGAATTTGGAAAATTTTGATTAAATTCAAAAACAAACTAAACAAATTCACGTCTGCAAATACCTACCACTTAATAATGGGGGAGAGTTACTAAAACTGGTATACACAGAATCTGGTGCAGCTATTGACAGTTACCAATCAGCTTCCAGGTTTTATTGTTAAAGCTTAATTAAACAAGCTGAAGTTAGAAGCTGATTGGTTACCATACACAGCTGCACCAGATTCTGAGTGCACTAGTTTTAGCAAAACTACCCCAGTGTGTTTTTAACTATCCAGTTTTTTCAATAGGTTAAACCCCTGGTGCACCAACCTGCAGCCCTCTGGCTCCTGTGACCCCTGCCGCTGCATGTGGCCCTCTAGCACATTTTGTGTGGCCTTCGGGGCCCCTACAGACACTAATCTGTGTTTCCCTATTGCTTTTTTATAGCAGTGACCTCTAGCAGTCTCCTGTAATGTGTCTGCAGTCTGACTGTCTCTTGAAGCATGTCCACAGTCTCTGACCATCTCTTGTATCAAGTCCATTGTCTGACCATCTCTTGTATCATGCCTGGAGTCTCTGACCATCTCTTGTATCATGCCTGGAGTCTCTGACCATCTCTTGTATCATGCCTGGAGTCTCTGACCATTTCTTGTATGATGTCCACAGTCTCTTCCCATTTCCTGTCTCATGCTTGCAATCACTGACAGTCTTTTGTATCATGTCTGCAGTCTGTTCCCATCTCTTGTCATGCCTGCAGTCTCTTTCCATCTCCTGCCTCTCGCCTGCAGTCTTTGATAATCTTTGTTTCTTGCCTGCATTCTCTGACCATCTCTTGAATCACATCCGCAGTCTCTTCCCATCTCCTGTCTCGTGTCCGCAGTCTCTTCCCATCTCCTGTCTCGTGTCCGCAGTCTCTTCCGTCTCGTGTCTGCAGTCTCTTCCCGTCTCGTGTCTGCAGTCTCTTCCCGTCTCGTGTCCGCAGTCTCTTCCCATCTCCTGTCTCGTGTCTGCAGTCTCTTCCCATCTCCTGTCTCGTATCCGCAGTCTCTTCCCATCTCCTGTCTCGTATCCGCAGTCTCTTCCCATCTCCTGTCTCGTGTCTGCAGTCTCTTCCCATCTCCTGTCTCGTATCCGCAATCTCTTCCCATCTCCTGTCTCGTGTCCGCAGTCTCTTCCCGTCTCGTGTCCGCAGTCTCTTCCTGTCTCGTGTCCGCAGTCTCTTCCTGTCTCGTGTCCGCATTCTCTTCCCGTCTCCTGTTTCATGTCCGCAGTCTCTTCCCATCTCCTTGAGGGCGGCACGGGTGCGCAAAAACACGCATGTATATATACGTGATTTTGTATTTCTGGGTGCCCGGTGGTTTCTGAGGATCTCCAATGGGGATAACTGTTTTGTTTACTAACAGTTCTCCTCCCTATCAGCTCAGGCACACTGCTTTGGCTGGCTGTGCACAGCGCAGCCATTCAGAGCAGTGTGCTTACAGTGAAGCACACTGACACAGCCCCCTATGTAAAACACTCCCAGCACACAGTTAACCCTTTGATCGCCCCTCATGTTAACCCCTTCCTGCCCAGTGCCATTAGTATCAGTGTCAGTGCTTTTTTTTTTTTTTTTTTTTTAGCACTGACCACTGTATTTGTGTCACTGTGGATGTCAATGACACCAAGTCCGTTCCCCCCCAGTGTCAGAATGCCCACCGCAGTCCCGCTATAAATCGCTGATCGCCGCCATTACTAGTAAAAATAAAAAACTACAGTATATATACCGCCAGTTGTAAACACTAAAACTTTTACGTAAACCAATTAATTTACATGTATTGGGATTTTGTTTAGCAAATACATGTAGCAGAATACATTTTAAACTAAATTTATGACTAAATTTTATTTTTTTTACTGGATAAGTTTAATAGCAAAAAGTCAAAAATATTGTTTTTTTCTCAAAATTGTCTCTTTTTGTTTCCATAACGCAAAAAATAAAAACCGCACAGGTTATTAAATACCACCAAAAGAAAGCTCTATATGTGGGGAAAAAAGGATGTAAATTTCATCTGGGTGCAGCGTTGCATGACTGCGCAATTGTCAGTTAAAGTAACGCAGCGCTGTAGCACAAAAAATGGCCTGGTCAGGAAGGGGGGTAAATCCTCAGGAGAGCAAGTGGTTAAAGCTCCAAAGAGACTGTGTGTGTATTGCCTTGTGAGCACTTTGGACAACAGTTGTTTGCCCAAACCCAAGTAATAGGTGAAAAGTCTAGTGGGCTCCACCTTTTTGTCTCTGAGTAACCCTCAGGATATTTGGAACAGGTTGTTCAGTTCTATTCTAGGAAAATCACTGAATCTCACAGATAATTATTCCTGATTTCTTTTTCAAAGGGAACCTCCTAGTTCAATACTTGTTTGTAGCTGTGCAAATTGTTGGAACCAGAAAATAAGGCATAGCTTGCATAGGTGAGGTTAAGGTTTGGTACATAATGAGGTTGAGTTTAGGCGTAATAGAGTTCAAATTAAATCGTTCTTATGCTAAATCCGTCAGCTAGCTTCTAATAATATCCAAAAAATATGCTTCGTTTACATAAACAGAGCTAATTGTAATCCTTTGTAACCTTGACTGTCTAACTTTCCACAGGTGCTTAATATAGGTTGGGCACCTTCTGTCCTCCCAGAACACAAAGATAGGAATACCTGGCCTGCGCAGTCACATGGCTCAGCTGTTAGTATTCCCAAAAAAGTGTATGTTGGCACCAAGCTGAATTTTTAAAATACAGCTCCACCTTTACCTAACTATAGCAATTCCTAGCCTTCCTAAACTAATTTGCACTAATCTCCTCCAGCTTGGCGCTCACTTATTTTCATAGCACTTCCATAGCCTTCTCCAATGTTTACAGCCTGTCCAACAAAACTCTTTGGATTTGAATGTGGGATGTCTCGCTATACTGCGCATTCAAGCATATGGGTACTCGCTGCCCAGGCATGGACATAATTAATAAGATCATATGTAAAGACTTGGCTAAACATCCATCCTGCACCTTCACTAGGGTTGCCACCTCATCCCTTTAAAACCGAACACATTCTTTACACAGGTTCTGGGGCTAATTGGATGCAGATAAGGCACCAAGTGAGTTTAATTATCACCTTCATCAACCACGGAACCTGTATAATTAATAGGTGTTCGGGTTTAAAGGGATGAGATGGCAACTCTAACCTTCAGGCCTGATAAAGGGCGTACGGCCAATTGAGACACCAAGTAAATCTATACTCAAAAATGTATGTATAGGGTGTAAACGCCGAGGAAGGCTATGGCAGCGATGTGTAGGCAGCTGGGTTGGGGGTTGATGCAAACTCACTTAGGGGAGCTGGGGGGAGGGAAGCACAGTACTTTAGCCTTTCCCTGCAACTGATGTATGTCATATATCCGCAGCAGGGGGTTTTACACACTGGGGATACACTGTACCTGCACATCTGACAAATTTGACTGTCAGCTTGAAGTGATCTGGCAGTTGTACAGCCACCTGATCGTGTCCCCTGGTAGTGCGACCTCCCTCGTGGGGCCAGGGATCCCCATGGTGGATGTCACTGGGTGTAGAGGGAGGGAGACCAGTGAATATTCTTTCACTGATCTCCCCTAACTAACATGGAAGCAGTGTGCATTACGTCACTTCTGGGTTTCAGCTGTCAATTTCTTGGCCTCTGTGGCCAGGGAACAGACTAATGAAGTGTGATCTGAGCATCATTAGCTTCAGTGGAAGGCAGGTGAGATAAGAGTTTCCCGTAATGTCATTGGCCATATATGGTCATGTTCCAATATGATAAATGCCGTCACCTGAACACCCCCGCATCTTTGCTTATTTTGCATGGACTAGCGGATGACATTTGTTGGGAGTCGAGTGCTTTTTTTTCCATTTGTTGGGTCAGCACCATGATTGATGTGGATCTGCATCACTGGACAACGTGGCTGATGGTGCATTTACATTGTAAGCATTGAAGGACTTGTCAAAAAGTTTGTGTTTATTTACCATCAACTTTATTTTTGTGAATGAGCCCCTCAATCATTCATGTAGGGGGCAGGGAAAGTGAAATCTGGGGGCCCCCTTTTTTTTTGTAATAGGGGCTTGCAAATTCCAATAAGCCCCTTGCCTGCAGACCCACTCAACCACTGTGCCTTATCAACATAAGATCCTTTGCCTGGGATCCCCCCCTGGCAAGGCAGCCCCCATTTTGAGGGCATTTGGGAGAGGGGGACTGTATGCTTGTCTCCCGTTTCTTGGCCACCCAGGCTATATGCTCACATATTCTAGGGGTCTGGTACTGTATATGGTAAATCTATACCAGACTCAGTTCGTGAGGGACCGCATGCCTTTTTTTTTTTTTTTATGTGGTCCCAACTAAAAACCATACCAGACCTAAAGAGCCTGGTATGAATTTTGGTGTGTAATAATGAAAAACAAAAATGAATGGGCCCCTGGCACCCCAACCACTCCCCCCCCCCCCCCCCCCCCATGCTCACGTGCAAAGGCGAAAGCACGCGTTGCTTCCGCATGCACAAAAGCAGTGATTGACACATGTGAGGTATGGCCGTGATTATCAGTAATTTTAGCACTAGACCTCCTTTGTAAACCTAAAGTGGTAACCCGTAAAGACTTTGAAAGCATTGCCTATGAATAGTAAAATTTACTCATGCATGTATGAGCAATTTTAAAGCCTGACATGTTTGATATCTATTTACTTGGCGGAACATCATCCCCAAATATTTTCCAAAAAAAAATAGGTTATGTATTGTGGTTTTTTTTTGCAATAAAATTTAAAAAAGTGTATATTTTCCCATAAATTGTGTTTGAAAAACTGACATAAAAAATACAAAAACCATCAAATTTATTCTCTAGGGCCTCTGCTTTAAATAAAATATATGTGGGGGTTCTATGGGCATTTTCTAGCAAAAAATACAGATTTTAAAATGTAAACAAAAAGTGCCAGAAATAGCCTGGAGCTGAAGTGGTTAAAGACTACCCTCCACAACCAACGTTGTCTTCCACATATACAAATGCCTGCAATCATTCCCATCCTTTCTGGAACAAAATTGAGTTGTACTTATGTTTAAAGTGGTAGGAAACTCTTAATGTTAACTTTTCCCTACAGGTTAGCTTTTAATAAAGCTTATTTGTAGGTAAAATGAATATTTCCTACATGTGCACTGTTTAGGAGATATTTGCTCTTCTTTTAGAGCCGGCGCATGCGCTCTGAAGCGACAGCATGCCTGTGCTGTTCCTTTAGAGTACTGTTCTGTGGCCAGTCAGATGGTCAGAGCTCGTGAACCCGGAAGGAAGACTGGGTGAAGATGGAAGCCCTGTCATTGGTGACAGCTGGAGAGCTTTGTTTTAAGGGAAGTCCTACATAATATGTGATGCATACTAACACATTGACATTTCCTTGCAGGGGATTTTTTTATTTTAGTTTTTTACCTGCGGTTTACATCTGCTTTAAATACATGGTTTCCTTTGATTGACTGAGGGCAAGCTCATGACCTCATCTGAGGACCTCTCTACCATCAGCTTGGCCCAAACAATCTGAAGTCATAGGAAACCTGGATTTAGGTTTCTGGTCTGCATGGATCAATGGACCTGTTGTGAACAAGCCTCTGTGCTGCTAAGAATGCAGACTAACGCGACTGCTGCTTGTACAAGAGTGGTGTCATGTCATATGTGACTCTCATTTGTGATGACAAAGCCAAGCTTTCATCCCAGAAGTAAAATGTCACCGCAGACTTCTCTGCTTAACAGGAGAGACAAGTGATCTGTAATCCAATATCACCTGTGAACCTCTTCCAAAAAGCTTGTTTTGACATAATAAATTGACACATCTGTAAGCACCTTGAGGCGCATTCTACATGCGTGAGTCACCCAAATTTAGCCTCTGACTAAGCATGGAGAGAAAATATTTGAAAACAGCTGGATTCCTTGATACTTTTCAACAGAAGTCTCATGTCATACAAAGAGCAAAATGTATTATTATAATTGTCGTCCTTTATTTATAAAGAGATGGGGCC
Organism: Staurois parvus; assembly: GCF_062004578.1. NCBI lineage: Eukaryota > Metazoa > Chordata > Amphibia > Anura > Ranidae > Staurois > Staurois parvus. The sequence continues at coordinate 870,171 of NW_028318746.1, read as the reverse complement.
AATATATGCAGTACAAAACAAATACCAGAAGGGAAGGAATTGCAGAACTCTCTGTTTCACTCCCCCACAGGTCTATTCAGTCAACAGGAGCGGAAAGAAAGTTCTGTGTAAATGCCAGAGTCAGGGGCTATGAACTACTCTGTGACAATGCTGATTGGCCCAGTGCTGTCAGGGGTGAGACACATGTTGTTCCATACCCAGAGGAACCTGGTATTTCCTTCAGGTCCCCATGCTGAATACAGTAGTAGAGGAGAGAAGGAAAAGTATTTACTGTATACACAGGTAGGGATTGGACTTTAAAGCAAACGTTATTTCGTCCTGGATGGTCTAAGTACAGATAAAGGAAACTTACACTTACATGTTAGATATGTTAGTTTTGTTGAGGTGGATACATAAAAAGTAATAGAGGGGCTGAAAGTCTTTTGCTGGAGGGACTACTTCTCCAGGCTCCTTCCAGTGCTGATCACACAGGTCAAGAGGAGCAGTAGGTCGGCTGATCAAAAACTAATCCTTCCCATCAGCCGAGATCACATGATCAAGTACCTAGCCCTAGAATCTGAGAACAATAAAAGCAAGTAAACCCAAAACCTTTTTTCTAAGTTTTGGATGGAGTAAAAAGATTATAATCTAGTCAGAGGTCACTGTGTCCCCAATGTGTTCACATTCTCTATGGGGTTGATTTGCCAAAACTGGAAAGTGTAAAATCGGGTGCAGCTGTGCATGGTAGCCAATCAGCTTCTAACTTCAGCTTATTCAATTACAGTTGCTTGAAAAGTATTCATACCCCTTGAAATTTTCCACATTTTGTCATGTTACAACCAAAAATGTAAATGTATTTTATTGGGATTTTATGTGATAGACCAGCACAAAGTGGCACATAATTCTGAAGTGAAAGGAAAATGATAAATGGTTTTCAAAATTGTTTACAAATAAATATCTGAAAAGTGTGGGGGGCATTTGTATTCAGCCCCCCCCCCCCCCCCGGAGTCAATACTTTGTAGAACCACCTTTTGCTGCAATTACAGCTGCAAGTCTTTTTGGGGATGTCTCTACCAGCTTTGCACATCTAGAGAGTGACATTTTGCCCATTCTTCTTTGCAAAATAGTTTAAGCTCTGTCAGATTGGATGGAAAGCATCTGTGAACAGCAAATTTCAAGTCTTGCCACAGATTCTCAATAGGATTTAGGTCTGGACTTTGACTGGGCCATTCTAACACATGAATATGCTTTGATCTAAACCATTCCATTGTAGCTCTGGCTGTATGTTTAGGGTCGTTGTCCTGCTGGAAGGTGAACCTCCGCCCCAGTCTCAAGTCTTTTGCAGACTCTAACAGGTTTCTTCTAAGATTGCCCTGTATTTGTCTCCATCCATCTTCCCATCAACTCTGACCAGCTTCCCTGTCCCTGCTGAAAAAAAACATCCCCACAACATGATGCTGCCACCACGTTTCACGATAGGGATGGTGTGGTCAGGCTGATGTGCAGTGTTAGTTTTCCACCACATAGTGTTTTTTGCTTTTAGGCCAGAATGTTCAATTGTGGTCTCATCTGACCAGAGCACCTTCTTCCAAATGTTTGCTGTGTCCCCCACATGGCTTCTCGCAAACTGCAAAGGGACTTCTTATGGCTTTCTTTCAACAATGGCTTTCTTTTTGCCACTCTTCCATAAAGGCCAGATTAGGGGAGTGCACAAATAATAGTTGTCCTGTGGACTGATTCTCTCACCTGAGCTGTGGATCTCTGCAGCTTCTCCACAGTTACCATGGGCCTCTTGGCTGCTTCTCTGATTAATGCTCTCCTTGCCCAGCCTGTCAGTTTAGGTGGACGGACATGTCTTGGTAGGTTTGTAGTTGTGCCATACTCTTTCTATTTTTGGATGATGGATTGAACAGTGCTCTGTGAGATGTTCAAAGCTTGGGATATTTTTTTTTATAACCTAACCCTGCTTTAAACGTCTCCACAACTTTATCCCTGACCTGTCTGGTGTTTTCCTTGGCCTTCATGATGCTGTTTGTTCACTAATGTTCTCTAACAAACCTCTGAGGGCTTCACAGAACAGCTGTATTTATACTGAGATTAAATTACAGACAGGTGGATTCTATTTACTAATTAGGTGACTTCTGAAGGCACTTGGTTCCACTAGATTTTAGTTAAGGGTATCAGAGTAAAGGGGGCTGAATACAAATGCACACCACACTTTTCAAATATTTATTTGTAAAAAAATTTTGAAAACCATTTATCATTTTCCTTCCACTTCACAATTATGCGCCACTTTGTGTTGGTCTATCACATAAAATCCCAATAAAATACATTTACATTTTTGGTTGTAACATGACGCAATGTGGAAAATTTCAAGGGGTATAAATACTTTTTCAAGGCACTGTAAGCTTTGACAATAAAACCTGGAAGACTTCTATGGTTTCTATGCAGAGCTGAACCCAATTTTGCACTCTCCAGTTTCAGTAAATCAACCCCTATGTGTCCTGGTGACCATTGTCTCCAGTATAGAAAGTGATGGTAAATACAATATTTTCCGTTATCACAGGAACAAGAGGTAGGGAGAAATCTTCCAAAAGGTGATCCTGTTCTGGTGTCAATGATCTTGATCTGCTGTCTACTTTCACACTGCTCTGCTGAAACAACACATCAAAAACGCATATGCGGTTTTGCTGCGGTGCCTTGCGTTTTTGATGCATGTGAGTTGTGTTTTTCCCCACTGAACAAAGCACTTCCCACAGGTGCACTGAGTTTTTTATGCAGTTTTTTGCTGAGGTTTTCTTTCATCTCAATGGAGGGGTACGGTTTTGGTGTGTCTTTTTTTTTTTTACTTAACATGCATCAAAAATGCAGCATGTTGGATTTTTTTTTCACAGCAACTGAAGGACGAATCCATGTGGAGAGCACCATAGGATTTAAAGGGCTGCGATTTGCTGCTGCTTTTCTTTCTTTTTTTTCTTTAACTGCAGAAAGCACCAAAAGTGGATCAGTGTGAAAGCAGAGGATATCCCCTCGCTTTGGAGAAATCTCCTCTTCCTGCTGAGTCTCTGGGACAGGAAGTAATGAGAAACTATTATTATTATTATTCAGGATTTATATAGCGCCAACAGTTTGCTCAGTGCTTTATAATATAGCGCTCAATACAGCAACAATACAATAGGGTTAGGAGGGCCCTGCTCCTTGGAGCTGGGAAATTTCCCTGATGGGACACAGTCTGTAAAAAAAAAAAAAAAAAAAACCTATACTACAGCTTACCAGTCCTGAGATTTAGTGGCTGTGTTGTTTTTCTTTTTTCAGGTCTTTTCCCTGTTGCAAATAACACATTTTTTTTGTCTGTTTCTATAAACACACTAATCCGCCATAACATTATGACCACTGACAGGTAAAGTAAATAACATTGATTATCTTGTTACAATAGTATCTGAAAGTGGGTTGGATATACAGGCATACCTCGGTTTACGAACGCCTCGGTTAACGTAATTTTCGGTTTACGAAAGAAAATCCATTGAAAATAATGCCTCGGTTTAGAAATTTTTTTTCGCAATGCGAAGCAAGTTTCCCCAGGATGCATTGCGCCTTGAAGGTTATAGTGCTGGCCACGTGCCTTTAAAGTGCACTTTATAAAGAGTTTTGAACAGATACTTTTTTACTTTTTTCTGACCTCCGGAACGGATTCATTGGTTTTCAATGCATTTACAAATTTTTTTTCACAATATGAAGCAAGTTTCCCCAGGATGAATTGAGCCTGAGACGTTTATAGTGCCGACCCCATGCATGCTGGAGTCTGGGTAGCACGTGGCATCGAGTGTGGAGGTGTTGGAATGGTTTTTGCATTGCATTTTGGAGCCATTCTGGAAATTTTTAATCATGTCCCTGTACAGTATTTGTCTTTAAAGTGCACTTTATAAAGAGTTTTGAACAGATAAAAGATTTTTTTTTACTTTTTTCTGACCTCCAGAATGGATTAATTGGTTTTCAATGCATTGCCATGGGAAACCGTGTTTCAGTTTACAAATTTTTCACAATACGAAACAACCTGGAGAATGCATTAAATTCGTAAACCGAGGTATGCCTGTAATAGGCAGCAAGTGAACATGTTGTCCCTTAAGTTGATGTGTTGAAAGAAGAAAAAATAAGCAAGTGTAAGGAGAGAGCCATGGGTGGCTTAGGCTCACTGATGCATGTGGGAAGCGAAGGCTGGCTGTGTATTTCAATCCAGTAGAAAAGCTACTGTATCTCAAACTGCTGAAAAAGTTAATTCTGTTTCTGCTAGAAAGGTTTCAGAATATGAAAACCATTGCAGTTTGTTGTGTATGGGAAAGCATAGAAGACCAGTCAAGGTGCCCATGCTGACCTGTGTCCACAGCCAAAAGCGCCTACAATGCGCAAGTAAGCATCAGTACTGGACCATGAATAAATGGACGGTGTTCTGTGTATGCGTGTGCAGGCAGTCCCATGGGTTTGTGCACCCTAATAGACATTATTGGGACTGCACAGGAGCATGAATATGTACACCCTTGTGAATGAGGCCTTAAAGAGAATATTTTCAAGCCCAATTTAAGAAATATTGCTTTTCAGGCCACAATCTGGAACTTGAAACCTCAGACCCTGTCACCAGTCCATTTATTTCAACAACAATCTTACCATAAGATTATATGTACATTTACCATACTTCCAAAATGCATTTAGGCAGCTAGATGGGGTGAAAACAACTTGCTGAAGTTCAAACTGAGCATCAGAATGGGGAAGAAAGGGGATTTAAGTGACTTTGAACAAGGCATGGTTGTTGGTGCCAGACGGGCTGGTCTGAGTATTTAAAAAAACTGCTGATTTACTGGGATTTTCACGCACAACTATCTCTAGGGTTTACAGAGAATGGTCCGAAAAAGAGAAAACATCCAATGGGCAGCAGTTGTGTGGACAAAAAAAATGCCTTGTTGATGTCAGAGGTGAATAGGCAGACTGGTTGCTGTGATATTCAGTTGGTAGGGTTAGAATTTGGCGTAAACAATGAGAAAGCATGGATCCATCCTGCCTTGTATCAACTGGTCAGGCTTGTGGTGGTGGTGTAATGGTGTGGGGGAGATTTTCTTAGCACTAGCTAGGTGTACCTAATAAAGTGGCCATTAAGTGTATATGCATCACTGGTTTACTGAATGATCACACAAGGTCCAACAAGAAAGCATCTCAGTGCTGAGTCCATGTGACTGTGGTTAATCTATGCAGGCTCATGTAAGAATGCACTGAAAATGAATCTTAATTGTGGCTTTTGTAGTTCCTGTGTTCCAGGATTTTAATAGCAGCAGCTGACTCTCTATGATCGAAGATATGGGCAGAACAGGCCGGATCACTTGACTGCCCTTGATGCAATCTGTATTGGATACACACCCTTTCAGGGATAAATATAATTATTCAGTCCGGGGACTGGGGATCAAATTGCAGCATTATTGCACTTAAGTTTGAAACTGGTTGTAGCAGGTTTGGTAAGTTGTTCCATCTGACTCCAGCTAAATTTTAACTCCAAAGTGGCAAACTAAACAAAAAAAAATAGGATATTCAGTGCAAATATGATTGTCTAAGGCCTAAAAAATAAAGGAAAAAATTAAATAGATTTTTTGTATATTCATATTTTTATTATAATTTTCAGCCATCAGTTCCTGGCTCCTTCTTATGATTTTCCCAAGCTACTTTGCCAGCTTCTGAAAATAGTTAACAATAGTTTGAAGTTCTGTCTGAAGCTTGTTAACAATAGCCTGGTCATACGGCCTTAGATTTTATTTCATTCATCATATTGGATAGTCACTTCTGGTTTCAGATGCACCATTTCCTGGCCAGTACAGCCAGGGAATACATCAAACCAAGCCGACCTGTGCTTATTTAGATGGTGTGAAGGGCAGGGGAGACACTGGGATCTATTAGATTTATGTCTCCATAAAGAGTACCTGTCACCTGCCCAATGCTGTCACTTAGGGGTTTATTAACTCCTTGTGATAGAAATCTAGTAAAAATACATAAAAAAAGTAAAAAAAATAAAATTATAATAAAATATATTAAAATAAAAAAAAAATTGGCATAACCCTGTTGCCCTGTACACCTATGTAAACCCAACACAACAAGCTCTTTTCTCCTGTGCTAGGAATGGACTCAGTAGACCCAATAGGAATGTTCTGGAATATGCACTTCTTGCTGCCCTCTACAGACCGGGGTGGTCCATAAACACTAGATGCAAATGGAGAAACAAAAAAAGGGCGCACCGACCTAGTGCATTAACGTTTATAAATATTTATTGAAGGAACAATGTAAGTATCATACTCACAATAGAAATAAAAACACAGGGATGTCAAACTGAACAAGATGTATGATCCAAACAGCATCTGAGTCCATACGATGGAACCCTGGATGACCAACTGGCTAACGCGTTTTTGAGGACACAACCTCTTCCTCAGAGCCACCTATGCAAACGCAAGCCCAGAGTGTGCGAATGTATGTAAACCGCACAACATATTGCTGCAAACATCAGAGGGAAAACAATAATTTTAGCATAAGAGCTCCTGGTTGACTCTAAACTGATGAGCTGTAAAGGCTTTTAAAGCATCACTTATGGTAATTTTTGGGCACCATAGTTTTTGGCGATATTGCAGGCGCATGCAATTTTAAGACATGGAATGTTTGGTATCTATCTACTCAATGCAACCTCATCTTTTATGTATTAACCCAAAATGGCTATTATATTGTGTGTTTTTACACTAAAATTTAATTTTATTATATTTTTTCCTGAAAATTTGCATTTAATAAAAATAGCACAAATATTATGTGACATAAAAATTTGCTACTATCGCCTTTGATTCTACAGCGCCTCTGCTTTCAGAAAATAGATAATATACCACCTCAGTCTCCGCCCAAATCACACACCTACTGAGCGACATATCAGACTGGATGTCACTCCACTTCCTTAAACTGAACCTCTCCAAAACCGAGTTTCTTGTCTTCTCCCTAGCCCGGACACCACCCCCCATTGACTTCTCCATCACATCCAACAACGCCACCATCAAACCCGCAGGCCAGAGTACTTGGTGTCATTCTGGACTCCAACCTATCCTTCCAGCCCCAAGTCCAATCTTTAACAAGCTCGTGCAGACTCCACCTCCACAACATCGCCAAAATCTGCACGTTCCTAACCCCAGAAATCACTAAACAGCTCATTCACTCCCTCATCATATCACGACTCGACTACTGCAAATCCCTCCTCACTGGCCTGCCTCGCCGCTGGCTATCCCCTCTTCAGTCTATCCTGAACACGGCTGCCAGGCTCATTCACCTTTCCAACCACTCCATTTCCGCCACCCCCCTCTACCAATCCCTCCACTAGCTTCTGATTGCGCAACGGATCAAATTCAAAATCCTAACACTGACGTACAAAGCCGTCCACCATACTGCCCCGAACTACATCACTGACCTAATATCCAAGTACCGCCCAGCACGCACACTCCGCTCCTCACAAGACCTCCTTCTCTCTAGTTCCCTGGTCTCCTCCTCCCATGCCCGCCTCCAGGACTTCTCCAGGGTGTCACCCATCCTCTGGAACTCCCTGCCCCAACCCATCAGATTATCACCTACTCTCCTCTCTTCTAGGCGCACCCTGAAAACCCACCTCTTCAGGGAAGCCTACCCCACCCCCTGCTAACTTGCCAACCTCCTCCACTCTTCCTACCACCCCATCCCCCACAGCTATCTCCTCCTGTGCCCCCATTCCCTACCTCCTAGATTGTAAGCTTGAAAGAGCAGGGCCCTCAATCCCCCCGTTTTGCATTGTATTGTTGTTGTTCTGTCACATGTTCTGTCCCCCTTTGTAATGTACAGCGCTGAGCGAACTATTGGCGCTTTATAAATACTGTATATTAATAATATTTTGGGGGTTTAGGTAATTTTATTGTGAAAAATTAAGATTTTTACAGGTGTCCAAAAAATAAAAAAAAATTGCTCTTGGGCCAAACTAGTTAAAGCATATCTAAAGACAAAACCCCTTTTAGTTATTCTTTGCAGTTTCTGTCTCATAAGAAGTAGGGGAAATCCTATCTTGGTTGCCACTGCAACAAAGTTTCCCATTGGAAGCCTTCCCCTCTAATTTTCTGGTGACAAATCTAAATTTTGGAGTCAGTGACTGTGGTTACCATGTCAGGAAAGAATTTTGGCTTGAGACACATTAAAGCCTTACTTTAGGCTGAATAGACTTCCTCCCCTTGCATTTCTACTGAATGAAAATCTGATATTTGTGAATGATTTGGAGCTGTCTTCAGGCCAGTCATGTAATGTGCTGGTGCACATTTCTTCCAACAGAGCTGGTGGGCAGATCTCGATGCAGAGAACAATGCAGAATGACCAGAGTGTTGCGCTTTCTACTGTGAGCACAGAGTGGCTAAGTGATGTGCCCACAGGGCGCAGATCCTTTATGGCCTGGGTTTTCAAAAAAGGGGGTAGATGATACTGGACGTTGTTCAACCTGAAAGAGGAATGCGGACTGGGTCTAGAGGAAGATGCAGAGTGCAGCACCGGAACAGGAGGTGAGTTCTGTTTAGAGGCATTTTTTTTTCAACCAAGAAGGATTCAAAAAGCAACAAAAAGGTGGAGTTGGTCTCTAAACCTTTCTGCAGTTCACATTTGGGAGTGGTAAATGCATAAAAGCAGTGCTGAACCTGCTATTAGCCTGCTAAAAGATAGAGCCAGCAATTCTGTATTCAGTGCTCCCAGCTGACACTGAAGGATGCTTTTAAATGGATGCTCCAGAAGAAGTTGTCACCATATAAACTAGTAAAAACATCTGATGCAAGCACCATGGTATCATGTACTGGATGCTCTGTTGGTAACATGCTTCAATTTCTTTGTTTACAAGAAATAGACTACACAAATACTTTGAATACTGCTTTATTAACAATACAAAAATCAAGTGGCAGCTGCTCTTTGCATCTGAGTAAAAACATCCTCATCTACCTTAGTATTGCTACATTCTATGCCACCTCAGGCAATGCATGCAGTGGCCACCCATTAGACAAGGTAAGAAGTTCTGACCCTACCAGTAACCCTAGTTCTTTTATGAAAGTTTTTTATATTTGCTAACATGAATAATTAGAATTGGTAGAGGGTATCATGTTGTCTAGGCCTGAGCCGATTCCCCATGTCCATGCTAGCAGGAGGAAGCTGTGGGGGCAATAGACATGGCAGAGAACTCTTCTGATGGAAGCCCTGGAGGGGAAGCCACCTGAGATGTAATTCTCAACTTGGCCCATGGTGGGAAAGGTTCTTCTGGATCAGGGGCATAATTACACTATTACTGGGGAAGGCCAAGCTATATCCCCCATTTAATTACATTGTGTAGTAGGATTTCATATTAACCCATATATTTCACATTAATGATAATTATAAAAGAAGTCTGCAACCTCTATATTTATGAGCAAATTTTGAATTTGCTCCCAGCTGCAGCTGATAATAAACCTCTTGCTGTCTTGGAAATTTACTGCCTTGTCGTTACTTTCCACATCGATTGACTAGCCTTTTCTGGGCTGAAAAAAATCTGATATGCTGAAAATTAATACTTTTTTTTTTAAATGCTTTAAAGTTTAAATGTAATCATTTTTTTATTTGATAGATTAGAAAAGGGGTTAAAACCTCTGTCATTTCTTTTCTGTCTATGTCCGAACTTTCTTTCTTCTTCTATCCCTGAGACCGGAAGTTATAGAAATTTTCCTCAAAGTGAGAGGAATTTCCCCCTTAAGCAGTTGTCAATGGAACAGATGTCCCTCATTGGAAGATCTCCCCTCTGGTAGCAATTGGTGAAATTTTGTATTTCCATCATTTTCTGCCTTGAGGACAATGGATAACAAGAAAAATACGGTGAATCTCCCCAGGGGACATACAGACAAAGAAATAAAAACTTGACAGGTATTCACACATAAAATGTCTATGTATACTGTGCAGTACAGCTATATAAATCCTGTATAATAATAATAATACTTAAAGTGTAAGGGACAAAAACGACTTATTATTAGTTACATGTTCCTATTTGAACAGCATAACTTGAAAAATAAAATTTAAATTATTGCTTACCTTTCTACTTGCTAAAAATGCTACCTAGCTTTCCTTTACTATATAATGTTAAAGTAGTTCCTAAGTGTGCAGCTCCCCCCCCTTATACTTACCTGAGCCTGATCTCGATCCAGCAATGTGCACAAGCACAGAGGGCTCTCCTGGCTCTCTCCCTCCTCTCTGGTTCAGACACCACAGCTGGAGCCACTGGTTCCCACTGCAGTCAATCACAACTAATAAGGTGGGAGCAGGGGGCAGGACTGAGCAACACTCTGTGTCTTATGGACACAGAGCAGGGCTCAGGTGTGAGCATGCACAAGTGCCCCCATAGCAAGCAGCATGCTATGAGGGCATTCAGCAGGGGGGGTAGCCAGGAGCACCGGCAGGAGACCCGAGAAGAGAAGGTTTGGGACTGCTCTGTGCAAGACTATTGCACAGAGGAGGTATCACATGTGTGTTATCTTAAAGAGAAAAAAATTAGCCTTTACAACCAGTTCACATTGGTGCAGCTTTCAAAACGCGATACATCAGCACGATTTCAAGGCCGCACATCAGTCTATGCAAGTCACAATAAAAAATTGGCAAAAAGTAGGCAGGAACATCTTTTTCATAATCGCTGCAACATGAACAGTTCCATTGCCAGTAATGTGGTGTGAGTTGTCATTTGGAACTGTCAGATCGCATGATAAGTCGCACTGGTGTGAACGGGGGCTTAGTATCACTTTAGAAATTTAGATGGGAGTTATGTATACCATAATTAACCTAGTCTGTACTGTACTGGCAGATCTTCATCATCTTTGAGAGAGAGGAGTGAATACCATGTGCATTACCATACCATGTGCATTCAAAAAGTGCTCCCAAAACACTTTTTAAATGCACATGGTATTCACTCCTCTCTCCCCCCTCTTTTTTTTTTTTTTTGGAGAGGTCTGTACTGCGTTTTTACAGTGCATCATTTGCATTCCTCAAGACAGTGAGGTTTTTTTGGTGCATATGGTGATGTTTGGGGCTTTTCCATGAGAGGCTGACGTTGAAACCCGTGGATGAGTGTACCCGTACTACATAGCTGTAGCTAGATAGATTATACTATTCAATTCGTTTGTCCATGGGGTAACTCCATTTCCTTAACAGAGATTATATATTCAAGCTGATAGGCTTATGATCAAACTAGTACCTCCTTGTATGCCGTCACTTCATCTAAAACGGTATGGTATTTGATTTTGGTCTGGTGTTATCAACCATTTAGATGTAAGGAAAACAATTGCAATGGTATTCAGTTATATTGTGCGCAGTACATTCCACTCCAACAGGCATTAATTGCAGCTAAACATACATTTTTTATATATTTGAATAAAGGTTATATTTTAGATTCATCAATTGGGCAGATGGTGCGTAGGGAAACGCACTCTCGTTCAGTATAGATTTGTTATTTGCCAAAAATGATGATTTACAATTAGGGCGTAGTAGATCATCATCTGTTGTAAACTAGGTGTGCATATGATCTGTCCTAACAAAGGGTTATATACTGTATATCAATGCTAGCATGGTACATTGTATGTTAACGCACCGTTGAACCATTCTGTCCCTAAATATGCACATTGCAAGTTATTCTGAACAATATAAGCCGACTATGTAAAAGCCTGCTACAAAGTAACAACTAGAAAGATAAGAAATACAAAAAAAAAAGGTATGCTGTGTGAATGGGAACATAAACATATAGGGGAGGGGGGTTCTCAAATCTGTCTGCAAAGGTGGAAACACTTGAAGTAAGTTGTAAATGAAGCATGAGGCCTTATTCACATGGGCGTACTACAGTGAATGCACGTATGAGGGCCGTGTTTAGCTGCACAGGTGTTCCGTGCAGGTAGTTCCATTCATGTAAATGGCTGTATGGACACAGCCGCTGCTCCCAATTTGACATTTGAGCGGGTGCACAGCCCTGAATGCAGCCGCTGCATCCCAACTTCCAAGAATGGGATGCCTGCACGGGGATGCACTGAACACCTGTGCATCCCATGTAAGTAAACAAGAACCTCATATGGGCACTACTGTGTCCTACGATGATGTGGAGTTATGAGGGAAGAACCACTGAATACCATGGGGAAGATAGATGAATGAAACTCCTCGAAGTGTTGGTGTTTGTACAGGCTTCAGGGGATGGGTTCTCTTTTTGGGGATGCACTGAACACCTGTGCATTCCATGTAAGTAAACAAGACCCTCATATGGGCACTACCTGGGGTGGACTGACAACTCATTGGGCCCCCGGGCAATAGGGGAGCATGGGGCCCCTGTGTCCTTGCCCAAACTCAAAAAAGCCTATGAAAAAGGTACCAGGGGCATCTCATGGGGCCCCCTACTGACCCCGGGCCCTCGGGCAGTGCCCGAGTTTCCAAATGGTCAGTCCACCCCTGGGCACTACTGTGTCCTACGATGATGTGGAGTTATGAGGGTTGAACCGCTGAATACCATGGGGAAGATAGATGAATGAAACTCCTGGAAGTGTTGGTGTCTGTACAGACTTCAGGGGATGGCTTCTCTTTTTGGCGGCATGGGCAGCAGGAAAGGTATTTACTTGTTCTTTACAGGTAACCTCTGTATAAGAAAGCCTTTTGAAGTGACAGAGTCGCTTTTAAGAATAAAGAGAATTCTATCTCAGTGTATAGTTTAAAAAATCCCCTGACCATTAACTATCACAAAATGAGGCGCTGAGGCCAGTTAAAACAATCTACCCATAATTCATTTCATTAAACTCAGATGCAATTGTGATTTCTGCCACGCCACATTCATGAAAAAACAAACAAAACTCCACATCTCAATCATGTAACATGCTGTAAATCATATGAGGACTTTCTAATATTCTTTGATTTTCCCACCTGTATATCATGTTCCATACCCTATACTAAGAGCTCCAAGCAAATGTATAAACTTTAATTGAGCACACTGACAGATGGATGCTCTGTCGCCATGTACATTTGCATATAGTGACTAGAGAAAAGCTTGGGCGTCCTCCAAACTCACCTTTATCCGAATAATCAAAATACAATTTTTTTTTTACGCCAATGAGCTGAGAACTAGGTCATTTCCCACCCTGCAGCACATGTAAACATAGGGGTGGGATGCTGGTGCAATCAGTGCCCTTGTATGCACATATGCCCTTATGAAGCCTTTGTTTACATGTGCTGCAGGGCAGAGAATTATCTGGCCCACAGCTGGAGTAAAAATAAAAAGTGAAAATTTGATGTTCGGAGAGAGATGAGTTTGGAGGATGGCCAGGATCATCTCTAATAGTGACATGGATAGAGCATAGGCTAGTATGCAAATGGTTTGGCTAAGGCTGGTGACATGGTGAATCGAGATGGATGGAGATTCCTCCATCCCCCACAAGAAATTGTATTCTGACAGCAACTCCCAACGCTGTCCCTATACACTGATCAGTGGCTGCAGCTGATGATCTTTGCAAAATTTTTTGACAAGTCCTTTCAACAGAAGTTTAAACAGATTACATTTTTTCATGGAGCAGGGAAGGCCAAATACTTGCTGGACCGGCCAAATTTCAGTGTTTGGTTATTTTAATTGTCAGCTCTCCTCCCTCCAGGCACTGACCAGACTGCCATCTGATGGGAAATTTATTCTGGCCTGTTAGACAGACGTTCTAGCCAGGCAGTCGGCTGAGAGAAAGATTGGGTGTCTGTGCTGAAGCAGACCAAACACAGCCAGGACTGAATATATTCTTTCATATCAATGTGTTGAAACCCCCTGCATTGAGAACCTGCTGTAAAGAAATTATGTTGAAAAAAAAAATTGTCAGCAAAGCCATTAAATGCAAACTAGCAAGTGGATTGAATCCTTGAAAGCTCTACTCTTATTTATTTAATATATAGCACCGTCAATCTTAGATTGTTAGCTCCAAGGAGCAGGATCCTCCTAACCCTCTTGTATTGAATTGTATTGTTGCTGTATTGTCTCCCGGTATATTGTAAAGCGCTGAGCAAACTGTTGGCGCTACATAAATCCTGTATAATAATTTACGCAGCGCTTTTTACATATATATTGTACATTCACATCAGTCTTGAGGCAGAACACCAAAACACATATACATTCTTTGTTGCTTAGCTTTGGATTTGCAGTGCCTTTCACTTTGAATAGCTCCCCAATACACTGTTACAGTAATGAACAATGTACCCTCACTGCAGCGCACCACACTGCAAATGCATTGAGGTGCATTACAAAAAAGTTACAAGGATGATTTTTAATGTATTAAGGATTAAAATTGGCTGTTTTAATGAACCTTATACCTGAACAATCAACAAAGTTCATGCTCCCTGCTGATTGGTAAACACCCACTCTGACTCCGTCAGAGCTGGCAGGCTGGCAGGAGACAGGCTTTTCTACTGTGGCTGCATTCCAAAGAAAATAACATTTTGCACACCTTTTGTTTTCGTGTACCTGGAATGTTTTTAGCATATTTAAACCAAGGGTTAAAATGGGCTTTTAGAACTCTATCATTTCTGAGACTTCAGTAAACCCAATTTGTACAGCTCCTGATGCTCCAAGTCCCAACAGGTCCGGGCAGTCAAAAGTCCAATGTCTGATTTCACAGCATGTACATAGAAGAGATACCATTTACTGATTCTCATGCATCCAAGAAATACAGATAACAAAACATATACAAATACATATATTAAAACATTACAAATTAAGTGCAAAACACAGTGCATTACTGAAGCAGAGGTAACTCTGCTGGAGTATTATCATGTCAGGTGTGCCCAAGAAAAGCACCCTTTTTTGTTTTGGGGTGCAAAGTAGACTTGCCATAGCCACACACTGGAGGCAGCCATGTTGTCAAGGAGAACCACTGTGTTTCAATGCTTGGACTTTATTCTGCCAAACAGTAAAAACAAAGGAGGTGTCCTTCGGAGTCTACAACTTGAAATTTGCTTGATGTGGACAACACAGGCTTACCCAAATTGGAATTTGATCTTTTGGCTGTAGTGGGGAGGTTTTCAATCCTCATTGGGTCATTACAATTTTCTTGGTCCCAAAAGAAAGATCAACCCCACATTTGTGGTAGAATATAATTTTCAGCCCTGCATTATGTGTTACTAGCCTAAGTAAATGCCCATATATTTATATTGTGGACATTTTGTTCAGTGTGTTCTTCTGTGAAACCAGAAGCTTGGCTCAAAAGGCCATAGAACGGATTATATTTATAATCACTGCATCTTGCTCTTTAAAACTTTTAAAAGTGTCTGATCTTAATGCACATGTATGTGACCCTAGGAAACCATAGCAGCCATCATGTTGTTTTATGCCTGTGCCAGCAACAATATACAACAGGGCAGGTAAAACGGTGTCCATTACTTACTGCTACCAGATCAATTAAAATGAGTCCACAGTACAGCAGAGTAAGGTACAAAATTTGAAAGCCTTGTTCAGCCAACACAGTTCTGTTTTAGTCCTGAATAGACTTTTATCAAACTTGAGGGCTCGTTTACACATAGTGTGATGACCTGTGTTTTTCCTTACTAGATAAAGGTACACAGAAAACAACTGTTTTCTATATGCCCCATTCACTGCAGTTGGTTGGTGTGGTGTAGTGAGTTACGGAAAAATGCAGATACAAATTATTTTGCCTCAGCAAAGTGGAAGGCAATGCGTGTCACCACAATGCACAGCTATGTGGACGCATTAAAGAAATGTCACTTTGTAACACTTCAAATAAAGGTTTAAAAGCAAAAAAAGTAAACTGTGCGTTGTGCTTGAGTGCACATCACACTGAAAACTCACTGACCCTGAACCAAAAGCAGCCAGTATGCTAAAACTAACCGTTTTAGTGAAGGTGCTCTGTGAACGAGCCCTAAATCAGGTCCAGTCAGGACTGACATGCTGTCATGTTAGGTATGTAGGGCTAATCATACAAGGGCATGTATTAATCTTACCTTGTAAATACTAATCTGAAGAGCATTGCATTCAGTAGGCATTAAAGCAAGCTTCAACAGGCATTTGCTAAATGCCTGCAGCAGCTCAGCCTTCATGCAGCTGGGAGAGTACTTCCTGAAGTATGTGTCATGTCTTCTGCTTTCTATATCATTAATCACATTCAAACTGGAAAGAAAGATGACTGAAAATGGTGAGCTTACCGATTCTTCTCCTGGATCACACACAGGTGTTCACAGACACCAACCCAACGAGTAGGGTATACTCAACCAATGATGCCCTCTCACGTTATTCCTGCTGCAGGAATATAACCCAGGTAAGCTTGAATATAGGAGTTTACCTAAAGCTGGGTATACACTTATAGAAATTTGGCTGGTTCAGAAAGAAGAAGCCGAATTTCGATCCAGGTATAGTCCTCTCTGTTCAACAGAAACCAGTCTTGTCAAACGGTACTACTGGCAAACCAGCGATCACTCAGCCGCTGCAGCCAATGGGTGCAGTGCTGAACAGTGTATTCTGACAGGGGGAGAGTCGCTGCTGTCAGAATACAATAGCACAGTGGGGGAGATTTCTGCAACCACATCGTTTGTGTGGATGCAGGGATCTGTATTTTTTTTTTTTTGTTCAATCCGCTGGTTGAATTAAGAAAAAACTCAGTGTGCACCCAGCTTAAGTGAATGATGTCACAGCCCACATGAGAGAGATCAGCCCTGGTGATTGGCTGCACATAGGGAAAGTCAAGTGGTAGCATTACAGAAACACAACTAGGGCTTAAAGTTAGCATAGATCAGTGAGTATGCTTTGCAGAATGAGCAAGTGCAGTGTCTCTTTAAAATGCTTTGCAAGGAGCTAAGGAATGGTAGGTAACATTTACAAGTGAAAATATAAATAAATGCAATGTCCACTAAGCCTTCAACTCTGTGTTTTGCAGCTTATTCTACTATACTGTAAACCATTTTTGACACCTTGGTGCTCAGTCTACTGAGCTTACAGACTGCAAATATTCATATGCTTATTACTGACTCCACAATGGCTGCCGTCGATACACAGACAACTCCTCAACTCATTTTCCATTTAAAAGAACGTAACAAGAACCTAAAAACAAAAACATGGTAACATTCAATACAGCTGAAGCGAAACAAGCCATTATAGTATGACTAATCTCCACTCCAACCAATCAACACAGGAATTGGCACTCAAGTGTATACTGAAATTTAAAGCCTGGGTAGCAAATGCTTCTTTTCTGATCAGTGTCTTTAGAAAAAATACAAAAATATTAAAAAATCCATATATAAAAAAGGGAAAACAAAAGCAGTTGGAAAAAAAAAAATACTCGCCGGTAACACTAACTAGTAACGTAAACTAGCTTGAACCAGTGTCTCCTCACTAAAAAGTGTAACAAACCTGAGCCAATATTTGTTCTTTGTTCAGTGGCTGCAAATGATGATCCCCAGCCAACTAAGTTATACCAGTGGTATTTACTATTCTTACGATTTACCAGTACCTTTGACTAGTTTAACCAGCAATTTTCCTGGCTTACTAGTAAAGTTAAGACAGTTCACTGGAAACTTGTTTCAAAGTAAGAAGCGTGCTTAAACTAACTGGCTATCTAAATACAAATGGTTCATTTATTTTATTGCTAACAATAACTAGCATGCAAAAAGATATGTAAAAGCAAGCAGCTATAAGGTCTACTCTCAGTGGTTGGTAATGATAACTAGTTCTGCTAATAACTAAACTCTGGCAGGCTACTAACTGGAAAGATTAAATATGTTAAATGTGTGATGACAGCTTGGAAAAAATGTTTAACTAAACTGAATGAGATGGTCGGTAAAACTAGGTTAATTTGTTGTGCTTAGTTATCTATAACTAATTTCCCCTCTAACACATGTATAAGAACAAGTCATTGTTACCAGCTCTGCTTCAAAAAACTACAGTGTAGCTAGGTCCAAAAACAGTTGGTAAGCCACCAAGTTGCAGGGAAAAAAATAAACGGTTCCAATTCTTAGCAAAAAGTTTTAACGGAACCCATCATTTCGCATAAAAGCTGAACAGCTTCAACAGTAACCAGATCATCACTGGTAACAAGCCAAGTGGTTAAGCCACCATTCATTGGTTCCAACTCTTGGCTTTGGAAGTAACAGGGATCCACTGGTAAACTAGCAGATGTCAGCTGGTCGCTTTGTTTTATCGGTAAACATTGAAGTTCCATGGGGTAAGTAACCCAGATCCACAGGATCTTGCTGCTCTGTACCAGGAATACATGGAGAGTTGTCTTCAGCGCTTGCAAGATTCATCTGTAACAAACAAAACAAAGAGGCATGATGGTAAGGACAAAGAAGGCTGCATAGGCAGAAGCTGCACGTTTGCACATACATCAGCAAATGCAGATCCATATATCTATCATTACAGGTGCCCTTTAAAGTGTAATAAAGTGTAATTCTAGCCAAAACTTTTGTTTTTCTTTTGGGGGGGGGGGGGGGGATTGGGAATGGTTGAAACCCCAGTTAGTATTTTGGGTGTTTTTTTGCTGTCTGTGTGTTGTTGGGGAGATTTACCTCAAATTCTAGTCGAAAAGATGCTACAGGAAGTTACAGGAAAGTAAGGGGCATTCCCTTCTTAAACTGGCCTTACACCTGTAGAATTTCCTTAGAAAATTGTCCTTTTCAGTGCATATGTTCGATTATCTAAGCGTTAAAGGGAATGATCCAACAATCAGGTTTGCCCAGAGCAAGCAAAATCAAAGAGCAAGGATGGAAAATTTTGGTCAAATTTATGGGGAACGAACAAATTACTAAACCATAACTCACTCCCGGCTGAGAAAAATTAACACTAGTCTTATGCACATGCACTTACATAGTTAGTCTGGCTGAAAAAAGACAAAAGTCCATCCAGTTTAACCAAAAAAGTTAAATTCCTTCTTGATCCCCCCCACCCCGAGAGGCAATCGGATATTCCCTGGATCAACTTTACCTAGAAATGTTAGTATCCAGTTATATTATGTGTATCTAGGAAGGAATCCAGGCCTTTTGTTAAGATATCCACTGAACTGGCCAGAGCCAACTCTCGAGGGAGACTATTCCACATTTTCTCAGCTCTTACTGTAAAGAAACCTTTTCATATTTGGAGATTAAATTTATTTTCCTCCAGACGTAAAGAGTGCCCCCTTGTCCTCTGTGATGACCACAGGGTGAATAACTCAACACCAAGTTCACTATATGAACCACTGATGTATTTATACATGTTGATCATATCCCCCCTTAATCTCTTCTCAAGAGAGAATAAATTCATTTCCTCTAATCTTTCCTCATAGCTGATCTCCTCCATGCCTCTTATCAGTTTGGTTATCTTTCTCTGCACTTTCTCCAGTTCCCCAATGTTCTTTTTGTGAATTGGTGCCCAAAACTGAACTGCATTTTGCAGATGAGGTGTTACTAATGATTTGTACCGGGGTAATATGATATCTCTCTCTCTGGAGTCTATACCTCTTTTAATACAAGAGAGGATTTTGCTCGCTTTAGAATCCGCAGCTTGGCATTGCATGCCATTATTAAGCTTGTGATCTACCAGAACTCCCAGATCCTTCTCCACCATTGATTCCCCCAGTTGTACCCCCCCTAGTATGTATGATGCTTGCATATTCTTAGCCCCCAAGTGCATAACCTTACATTTATCAACATTAAACCTCATTTGCCTCATAGTTGCCCAATTAAACAGTGCATTGAGATTGGCTTGTAAATTGGAGACATCCTGTAAAGACCTTATTCCACTGCACAGCTTGGTGTCATCTGCAAAGACTGAAATGGTATATTTAATCCCAGACCCTATATTGTTTATAAATATATTAATAAGTAAGGGTCCCAACACTGAATCTTGGGGTACACCATTGACAACCCTAGACCATTCAAAGTATGAATCATTAACCACTACTCTCTGAATTCGGTCTTTCAGCCAGTTTTCTATCCATTTACAAACTGATTTTTCCAAGCCCGTAGACTTTACTTTACACATTAGCCATGTGTGGGGAACTGTGTCAAACATTTTTGCAAAATTCAAGTATACCACGTCCATCGCCACCCTTCTGTCCAAGTATACCATGTCCACTGCCACCCCTCTGTCCCAAGGTTTTGTTCACCTCCTCATAAAAAGAAATCAGATTTTTTGATAACTTCTGCCTTTCATGAATCCATGCTGTCTGTTGCTTAAAACATCTTTTTCCAGCAAGAACTCATCTATGTGGTCTTTTACTTAACATCTATAGTTGGGAAGATACTAGATAGTTTAACTAACAGGTCTTTAATTACTTGGTAAAGATTTTGATGCCTTTTTAAATATAGGAACCACATTGGCCTTACGCCAATCCAGTGGTACTATGCCAGTCATTAAAGAGTCCCTAAAAATTAGAAACAATGGCTTTGAAATGACAGAGCTCAATTCTTTAAGGATCCGTGGGTGTAGAGCAGCGGTAAAAAGTGCTAAAACCTGAATTTAAGTTCCCCAGAAATTGAAACCTATCAGTGTAAAGTGCAAACAATACTCCAACAAATAGTATAAAATAAATGGTGAAATTATGCACAAATCAATATTTTATAAATAAATAAATACACTGCTCATAAAAAAATTAAAGGAACACTTTTTAATCAGAGTATAGCATCAAGTCAATTAAAGTCCTGGGATATTGATCTGGTCAGTTAAATAGCAGAGGGGATTGTTAATCAGTACTATGCCAGTCATTAAAGAGTCCCTAAAAATTAAAAACAATGGCTTTGAAATTACAGAGCTCAATTCTTTAAGGAATGCCATCCAGTCCAGGTGCTTTATTCACTTTTATTCTGCATGAATATTTTGGGGTCATATCAGTTGTGAGCCAATAAGGATCAGCTGGGGCTGTGTCAATGCCATGCCCATTATGGACAAGAGCTCCCCCATGCTCCTTTGTATACACAGAGCTGAAGAAAGTATTTAATACATTTTCCTTCTCTTTGTCCCTAGTCACCCACTCTAGATTATTTTGTAAATTGTCTACATGCTCTGACTGGACCTTTTTACTATTAATATATCTGAAGAATTTTTGGGGGTTTGTCCTGCTATCTTTTGCAATCTGTCGTTTGTTTTCGAATTTGTCAAAGTTAATCCGGAAGTAAAAAATTCTTTCTACGAAAATCAAGACCTTGAAATGGTAACTGAATGAGAAGTCATTTAAAATTAATTAGTCCATGAAGGCAACATCAAATAGTCAGACATGTGATTTTTATACTTTCTTGTCTGAATGAAATTCTACAGGTGAAAGGCCAGCCTTAGGCTGGACATAGATGGTTCAAATCGCAGCCATTTCAGCAGGGATCGAACCATCTATGGGCAGGCTGATTGTACCCAAGTCGATCCCTCGATTGATTTGGGTACAGCCAGCATGTCATATTTTTACATGCAATTATTGCCAGCAGCCAGAGACGATAGCAATAATCAATGTGTTCTCCCACCAGGGGCAGCTCTCCACACCCCCTGCCAGGAGAAAACAATAGCTCCACGAGAGGCATTCCCCCATCAAAATGACTGTGTTGATGGGGGAATAGTGCAGTTTTCTTTTCCAGAACCTGTGGTTGCAGGAAAGAAAATCGCTTCACCCATGACCTGCCTTAGTCTAGATGCACATGGGTGACTATTGCTTTAAAGATGTAGTGACTGCTACAGGTAGGGAAAAATGGAGAGTACAGCATTGCTCAAAATTTGACAGATTTCTACTACAGGCAAATGCATTTTGAGCAATTGCTAGGGATTACTTGTAGTTTGATAGTGAGATCCATGATCACTATAGCAAAAACAGTGTGGGGTTTAATTACTAAAGCAAAAGAGTGCAAAATCAGGCTCACTTCTGCATAGAAACCAATCAGCTTCCAGGTTTTATTGCCAAAGCTTAATTGGGCAAGCTGGGGTTAGAAGTGGATTGGTTTCTATGCAGAAGTTAGCCTAATTTTGCACTCTCTGAATTAAACTCCTATGTGTTGTGGTGTATTTTGGTTTTGTGCTGTCCTAGGCAAAACTAAAATTGGGTGCAGCCCCCCCCCCCCATCATTTAGATATATCCACCCCTTCATGTTTCAGATCCACCCCTTCTGAACAGGACAAGAGGGGGGCAGCAGGACAGGAGGGGGCAGCATGACAGGCGGGTCACGGGACAAGAGGGGGGCAGCAGGACAGGAGGAGGCAGCGGGACAGGTGGGGGCAGTATGACGGGGGGGGCACGGAACAGAAGGGGGGAAATGGGTGAGGAGCAGCAGGACAGGATGGGGGGCAGCGGAAAAGGAGGGGCAGCATGACGGGTTGTGTCCAACTTTAGGCAGTTGCCACTGAAACAATCACTGCTGGTAGATTTCTCATTACCTCTTGTCTTGGTGACAATGCTAACATTTAGGAGTGTCACTTTCTATCTCAGTGACAACAATCACCAAGAAAACCAGATAGCGTAATCTCCTCAGTAAAGACAGCAATAAAAACTTCACAGAGGTTATAATCCTTCTTTACTCCATCCAAAACTTTAAACATTTTGGATTAAAATAAACTTTATCTACTCCACTGAGGATATGTTTCCTAAAGAACAGTTACAATAAAGTCAACCAAAAACTCAAAGTTTTAATTTTTGTTTTGGTTAATGTCTTTATTAACCACCACAGCAACAACATGTTCAGCAATACATTACAATAGAGAATACAGGATACAATCCTGCACAAAAATATAGAATATAAATTGACTCACAAGGTGTGACAGCTCTGCTTGATAGAGCTTATCACAGGAAACAGGAAATATTATAAAAAGCACAAATACAGTAATAGTTCACATATAAACAATTGAGTGGGCAGACTAAGCATACTGTATTATAGACTCAGGCGCTAAACATTTATTAAGTGATAAAAACTAACATGCATGCTTTTTTTTAGCTGAACATAGTTTACCGATCTATAAAAGAATAATGGTAAATAGCTGTGATGCTCCATTCTAGCTGGGAGGAATTATTTAATTAAGTCTCCCTTGAAAATCGGGGAGGAAAGCAGTCAGCTTAATTTTTTCCATGAAAATGGCCATGCGTGATCGTATGTCTGTGGGTACTGTGTGACCTCTGCAGTAATAATCATATCCCATTGCCTACTGTAATCAGCCAGATCAGGTGGTGATTATATAAAATGTTTGAGAACCTTAAAGTGGAGTTCCACCCAAAAGGAGAAGTTCCGCTTTAAAGATTGGTCCCCCGATCCCCATTAAGGATTGGGACCTTTGGGGAGTGGGGGGGGCGGGTACCCAAATTTCACAGGTACCCGCTCCCACTTCCACTGTGATTGCCTAGGCAATAGGAAGCGGAAGTTGTCCTCTTCCCCTCCTTCGAGACTTGTGGGACACGTGACAGGTCCCAGAAGACTACGGGGCCATTCAGGAAGCACAGCGCTACTCGCGCATGTGCAGTGGGCACCCGGCTGTGAAGCCACAAGCTGCCACAGCCGGGTGCCCTGACTGGAGATGCCGGTGCCTGGAATACAGGACGGCCGGTGAAACGGGCTGCGGCGGGGACAATGAGGGATCATGGGACAGGTGAGTGGCTGTTTTTTAAAAGTCAGCAGCTACAGTTTTTGTAGCTGCTGACTTTTATCTCTTTACAGAGTGGAACTCCGCTTGAAAGAAATCCTGTCACCAACCTTAAAAACTGGAGGCAAAAGTACAAAATAACAAAGTTATTTAAATGCTTATTTTAGCCTTTTTGTTTTACATTAATAATTTTATATTCATCTGCAATGCGCCTCTGAACATGCTATCTAATTTGACCACCAGTCTTGCACAGCTTCCTCCTTTAGACCCGAACACATGAGCCGAATATCGGCCGAAATCAGCTGGTGCAATAGAAACTGGCTGATTCGGCTTATGTGTGCAGGTCCATGTCTGACAGAAGCCAACCTTATGACCAGCTTCTGTCAAAAGAGCATGCTAGAAAATTAGCAGCTTATCTGCATCCGTTCAGTGCTCTCAGCCAATGGCTGCAAGCACTGACCAGTGTTTTCTGGCGAGAAGGGCAGTACCCCTGTCAGAACACAATAGCACAGCAGGGAGATCGCTGTACTAACATCATACAGTTAGTACAGAGATCTCCTCTGTTTTTTTTCATTAAGCCCGCTGGGTTGAAAGGAAAAAGAGAACATCCTGGGTGTACTTAGGCATAAGGCTGGCACACACAGGCCGAATACCAGCCGGTATCGACCGGTTCAACAGAAACCGGCCGACATTCGGCCTGTGTGTGTACAGCAGCCTGTCCTACAGAAGTCAGTCATTTATCAAATAGGCAGGCTGGAGAAACAGTATGCAATCAGCGCTGATCAGTGTGTTCTGGAGGGGGAGCGGTCCCCCTATCAGGATACAATAGCTCAGCGGTAGAGATCACCGCACTAACATTGCTTAATTAGTATGGTGGGAGTGTCTACTATCTGAGCTTGGCTCAGCTCCCATATAACCTTTTATGTAGAAGAGAGGAAGGAGCAAAGGGGAATACTATAGCATGTCACTAGAGTGACAGCTCAAAGTCTACTGATGCTGCTGACATCACATCCAAGATGGCGCACCCAGCAGCAGTCTCTGGGCTTTAGGATGTCTACAGAAGACAGTTACACAGGTAACTAACGTGCATAAAATATGTTGAATGCACATATGAACTTATGGAAAGATTGTTGTGCAAATGAATGGTCTAGCAACAGGGTCTCTTTAGAGGAGCAGCCATGATTGGGCTTAAACAAGAATTTGATTACGTAGTCCTAATTTATTATAACTATGTAGGCATACTTATGAATATTTTTACTTGTCTGCTTATGAAGCTTTAATTGCACTCTCTGTGGCTGACACATTGACATGTTAGTTTCAGTGTAAGGGGGAAGAGACCAACTGCTGCCCTATCAACTGCCTGACCTATCACATTTTTTAACAATGTTGGTATCCAGTCTTTATTTATATGTAACCTATGTAATCTGCAGAAAATCTGTAGCAAGAAGAATGCAGGGGCTGTGGTTGCTGTCCCCCTTCTCACACTAATTGTATGGGAAAAAAGTGTGGTTGAAAGCCGCTTTACTCACCCACTATGAGAGCTTTCCTCCTTAAGATACCACCTAACAGTACACTCTCCTCCTCTTCATCTTCTTCTGGCTGAGCGAGCGGAGGGATGGGGACCTCAAGCTCCTCACAGGGTCCATACTCTGCCAGCAGAGAGCTCTCAGATGGATACTCAAAGGTACGTTCAAGCTCCGCCTCAGGAAAAGAGATGTTCATCTAGAAAAGAATAACACAAAGAGGAGATCCTCTGGTTTAGGATATCAGCTAATCTGTATATTGGCAGCTTTGCAAGAGTTTTTTAAACAAAATTGTCCATTTGTAATATTTAGATATTTCAACAGTTCTGGCATTAGCAACTATAGAACATTTTTGCTTACATTACAGTTTTTCCTAATTCTAGTCCCCCCTCCTCTTCCAACACTTTCTTTTAATACTTATCTTCATTCAGAAGTCTTCTGGCCAAGTGTAGTGTAGAGCAGTTCTCAATAATCCAGAGTTACCCTGATGAGGTCAGAACTGCACTCTGAATCAGCTTCATTTTACTGTGAGTACAACACCCAGCACTGACAAGAAGTAGGTTGAATGACACTGGATGTAATTGACAATTGCATTTTTTTTCTGCTGGTATAGGGCTACTGATTTTTTTTTTTTTGTTAGATACTTGGAAAATTATAATTACAAGCAGCAGCAGCACCTCCGCTCATTTTCTTCCTCTATGGTAGCAACCTTTACTTCAGCAGGATACTGTAGCTTTTTTAAACAATAATATTTTATCAAAGTAAGTAAGAAGCAGTTGTGCACCCCGTATGTATTTCCTAGGAATGTAAGATTTCAGCTAGGCCTTGACCACCTGCCGCTGGTTCTCGAAGTCATTTAATAAGCCCAGAGCAGTGCTACTATTGTATCCTTAGGCAGGCCAAAGGTACAGATTTAATTCCTGCAACCATGGGTTGCAAGAAAGAAATTCACACGATTCTCCCATCAACACAGGCAGAGCTGACAGGGGAATCCCTCCTGCTGAAACATTGCATATTCTTGACGGGGGCGGGCGAGCAGGGGAAGCCATCCCCGCCAGCAGACCTGATACATTCAGCCTACCCATACACCGTTCGAATCTCGGCCGGTTCAGATTCGAACCATCTATAGTCGACCTTAGACTTGTAAACTCAATAAATAATATTGGCTAAACTAATTGTTTCCTTTTAAAGTGAAGTTCCGCCCAAAAGGGGAAATTCCGCTTTAAAGATTGGTTCCCCGCTTCCCATTAAGGATTGACACCTTTGCGGAGCGGGGGAGGAACGGGTACCCGAATTTGACAGGTACCCTCTCCCACTTCTGCTACGATCGCATAGGCGATTGGAAACGGAAGTTCTCCTCCTACCCTCCCTCCCCAAAGCCTTGTGGGACATGTGACAGATCCCAGAAGATGACGGGCCCATTCAGGAAGCGCAGTGCTACTCACGCATGAACAGTAGGCACCCGGCTGTGAAGCCGCAAGCTGTCACAGCTGGGTTCCCACACTGAAGATGCCGGCCCCTGGAATACGGATGGCCAGTGAAACGGGCTGTGGCGGGGCAACGCGTATGACATGTGAATGACTGTTTTTCAAAAGTCAGCAGCTACAGTTTTTGTAGCTGCTGACTAATTTTTTTACAGAGTGAGTGGAACTCTGCTTTAAGTTGTTATTGATAGGACTTTATGTATCAAATTTCAGCAAGCCACTTCTATCAAACTTTTCCATGAATAGCATGTTAATAGTGAACAATAGCTGTCACTGAGTCGCCACCTTGCTAGAAAAAGAACAACTAATACCTTAGAGACATGCAAAAACCCTTACTTGTTTTTTATTTGTCTCTGTGTGTCCAATGTAAATACAAAGATATCATAAATGCATGCTTGTAGAAGGATTGCTAACTATAACTTAAGCATTGTGAGAATGATCTTCAGTTTTTTGGGTTTTTTTGCATGCTAGTCTCATATCGAAAAAGAATGGATTACTGTTAAGAAAATTCTCACAAGACAGACTACAACTTCCTGCGATGATGTAATGGATTGCATTCTTTCCAAGCATGCAGAGTCTTGGTCACTTGGATTTTTTACTGATGAATACTGTACTGGTTAAACAAAAATCACTCGTTCTATATTGTACAAGACAAAAATTGTCGTGCTTGTCCCTTCAGATAATTTTGCATGAACTGCCATGACCAGCTCTGGAAAGCTGTGTACTAACAATCGGATCATCGGATGATTGCTCCAAAAGTGGTATTTTTTGTCCGATTTTCTCATTGTATATGATAGGCATTAGTTCCTACAGGGATATGACTGACAGATTTCCAAGCTCACTATTATGGGCAGCTCTCCACATCCCCTTCATCTGCCCCCACATTTCTGCTGTCATTTAGTTTTTAATGTGAGATAATCCTCTGACAATGGACACAGACCCCAAACGTAGAAAGACATGAACTTCGAATCAGTTTATAGTATTTATGTGGATATTATAAATTTTTGCCCTGTTATATATTCTTAATATCATATACCTATATTTGAATTGTTACTTAAACAGGTGAATTCAATCAGTTGTGCAAAAGTCAGTCTACTCAGCTAAATTAAAATATGTATTTGAAATTTTTAGCAGCCAGATTAAAGCGCAACACCAGCTACATGTTTTTCATTTCGTCCAGACTGGAGAAGGGATAGCACAACCATAACCCTGTTGGAGAGATTTTCCTTCATTTTCTACAGGGAAAAGATGTGGTGGAAAATCTCTCCAATAGAAACACAAGCTGCAATAAATACGATGTCACCAGCACACCCTTTCAGAAAATGCAGACAGGATATCTCTTAGATTGTAAGCTCTAAGGAGCAGGGCCCTCCAAACCCTCTTGTATTGAACTGTATTGTTGCTGTATTGTCTACCAATATATTGTAAAGTGCTGAGCAAACTGTTGACGCTATATAAATCTTGTATAATAATAATAATAATTTATTCATCACTCCTAAACAGAGACAATTCAAGGATATAGGGACATCTTCCTCAGGCAGTAGCAAGGACCATAGCGGCCTTGAAACGTCTTTGCTTATGGATGATGAATAATTGTTTTGTCTGCATTTTTTAGTATGGTGTGCTGGTGATATGGCATTTTTGAAACTTGTTACCGTAATGCTGTAATTTCGCTTTCCTGATCTACACTTTGTTTAGTAAAATGGGGAGGACCCTCTGTCAGGTTATTATTTTTGTCCGTGTCTTCCTGTCCTAGTGACAACTGCTTTCTTAAAATCTTCTGCTTTCACAGGCTGTCATAGGGACAGGAAGTGATGTAACTTATTTCTAACAGGGTTAAGAATATCGGTACACTTTTCACAGGAACATTTGCAATTCATAAAGTGACCCTGTGTCTACAGCAGCCTTTTTCAACCAGGGTGCCCAGGCACCTTGGGGTGCCTTGAAGTTCCTGCAGGGGTGCCTTGGCAAAATATCTAAAAAATGCCCACAAATTGTATAAAAGCCAGCAGGTGGATCAAGCCTGCCTTTTAATTACACAAAGCCATAGTTTTCAATCTGCCCCATTACAGCCTTCTAGCCACCAGCATCCTAACAGCCAATGATACCATCAGCTGATATAGAGCATGTTGGTCGCTTCCATGGCATCATGTTTGACCCTCCCCTGCCCCTTTCAGTCAGTAATGGGGTCAAATCAAATGAGTGATCAAAAGGAACTGAGTGAGAAGAGAAACATTGGAATACTATTCAGTATCAGTGTGCAAACATGTATTTGCTTTGGAAGAATAAATCACCTCCAATGTTAGGTGTCCTACATGTGTGGATGTTGCTGAATTAGGTTAAACTATTAGAATAGTTTTTTACGTTTTAGAATGGGGTGCCTTGAGACTGTTCATAACTTTAAAGGGTGCCTTGACTGAAAAAAGGTTGAGAAACACAGGTCTACAGGGTGATTTACAGTGCATTCATAAAGTATTCAGACCTCCTTTTTTAATTTTGTTATATTGCAGCCTGGTACTACAGTTGTTTAAATTAATTTTTTTTCTCATTAGTCTACTCTCAGTACGCTATAATGACAAAGTGAAACCAGAATTTTAGAAATGGATGGAAAAGGAAAAACTGAAATATCACATAGGCATACGTATTCAGACCCTTTACAACACTTAAAAGTTAGCTCAGGTGCCTCCCATTTCTCAGTTACATCCACAATTCTTAAATGGAAGAAGTTTTACTCAACCGGGACTCTTCCAAGAGCTGGTCGCTTAACCAAACTGAGTAATCGGGGGAGAATGGCCTTAGTAAGAGAGGTGACTAAGAACCCGATGGTCACCCTGACTGAATATAGAGATCCTACATGGAGATGGGACAAAGTTCCAGAAAAGCAACTATCACTTCAGCCATCCACTGCTCTGGGCTTTATGGCAGAGTGGCTAGATGGAAAGCCTGAAGGGCTTTCATGTGTTTGAAAGGGGGGTCTAAATATTTTATGAATGCACTGTATACACAATACCCAGGCTGTAAGGCTGGAATTACATTTGCATGTTTCATGTGCATGAGATGCGCATAGTAACGCAGATGTGTAGGTGTCAATGGGCCCATAGAGTTTCTTTTGTCTTTCACACTAATGTGTAGTGTAGATGTAAACTAGGCAAATAGGAAAGAATAGGATTTCTGAATGACATACATCTTTAGGCAGCAAAATGTAGGCGTTTTGAGGCGCCAAAGCAGACAAGTGAGAATAGACCCTAAAAGAAAAGGCTTCATGCTTACCTTTCCAAAGCCCATTTTTTTAATTTCTGCTGCTTCAGTGCTCCATGGCCAAAGCAGGTATTACCCAATTTTTGGGTGTGTAAAATACAAGCTCATCTACTGTACTCTTTGGTTTCTCTTACTAGCTCATTACTACAGGATGTACGAGCCAGCAGAAAAACCCATGCTGGCTGTGGTATAGGTAATGGGTAAACGCTCTCCAAAGTTCCAGTATCTGCTCTGCCCGCTGTGCAGCGAAGTGGCAGCATTTTAACAAACAGGCCCCGGAAAGGTAAGTATAGAGCCTGTTCTTTTACAGCCTGGGCATTGTGTATACATAATGGTTACTTTTCAGCAGAGTCCAGCTGAATTTTGATTCATATATGGGCAGGTAGATTGTACACAAGTTGATCAGTTAACTAGGGTACAACGAGCCTGTTGGACTTTTCTGCATGCGATTACTGCTACATTATGGCTATAGCCGCTAGCAGTAATGATTGTATGCTGCGGGCTGTAAGGCTCCTCAACCCCCCCACCCTTCTGGCCAAGAGAATGTGTTGATGGGGGACATCCAGCAATTTTCTTTGCATCGTCTATGGGCTGCCTAAGTTTATCCAAAACTGGACCTGGGGTTTGACTAGTTGGAGACTTTGGGCGTGTTACACATGCTCAAAAAACATCATCATTGTACACAGGGCATGTATAGCACATCCAGTCTCCTGCCCTGCTTCTGGGACCCCCATTTCAGTATACCGTAATTGTCGGCTGTGACTAATCAGAGCCAACATTACAGAATACTCTAGCCATCAAAAAAGCAGTCTGAATCAGTGTTTATAAACAATACTGCTCTAGACTGATTATGCAAAGATACAAAGTTACATATTGTTACATTTGTATCTTTCTGTTCATTCATCTGCATATCAAAGGGATGAACTAATCTGCAAAAGATGTTAGTTAAAGCAACCAAACAAGTAAAAAAAAAGTTTTTTTTAAAATAAAATATTCCTGTTTAACACAGTCAATGTTGATGGGGGAATCCCTCCCGCTGGTAGAACACTGATTATTGCTAGCGGCTATAGCCACTGGCAATAATTGCATGAAAATCCGACATACTGGTTGTACCCAAATCATAGAGCAATCGAATTAGGTACAATCAGTCCCATCTGAACCGACCAAGATTCGAACCAGCTGTACTTTCATTCTTTTTTTTGTAAGGTTTATATGTTTGCCATGTTTATTCTGCAATAAATGTTAATTTTGCTGTTTTTTCATACAAGCCGCAGTTTGTCCTCATTGGGTCCTCTTGACTTTAGGGGTTCTTTCCCTTGGTCTCCCTCCCTTTTTCTATGTCATATTTGGTTCCAAGGACACCACAATGTGATTTACATATGAGTCGGCCATTATCATCCTGCAGCATTTGGGGCTATTCTGTTTAGTACTCCCCTGGTCATTATTTATTTATATATGGTCATGGGCATCCTGGTCTTTTAGCCCTTTTATGTTATGAGTACTCTCATTCTCTCTTCAACTGCTGATATTTTTTTGTTTGTTTATTTTTTTTAATTATTAATATTTAAATGTTTTTATTTTGTTTGGTAATATATTTAAACATCTAACGTATATTTACACATTTACCATTTTAAAAAGTGCAAAACGTAAATAAAAAAACTCACTTTATTTCATTTGTAAATAACTTTGCAATGCCTTGTATTATAACTTGAGTGAAATTTTAAAATGTTAAGCATAACAAATGTGCACATTTTATATGCAGTAACACTATTTTTTTAATTTAACACTGCTCAAAAAAAGTGTTGTTTTTTTTTTAATTTTTTTTTTTTAGTTTCGTTGCAAAATATCATTCTTACAAGACTATATCATGAAAAGAAAGCCTTGTTTGTCCTTAAAAAACAATATATGTATTACCTTGTTATTTTTAGTCATGACAAAGTTATTGTCGAATAAACAGGTCCACAGCAGAAATGTAAAAATCGCTCAGGTCCATAGAGGGTGAATAGGTGTGAGAGGCGCAGTGATTACGCAGACTTTTACAGTGTAGGCCTGCAGCCTACTGTAATAACCATGCAATATGGATTGGCAGATGGGATCCATGTAGGGTTGCCAGCCTGGAAACACATTTTTTCTTTCTTTAAGGCTCAGTTTACATCAGCGCGGACAATGTTTGCTTGGTAACGGCAGCCCATTCATTTAAATGGTCTGCTGTGTCCGTGTTTCACACAAGAAAAAGGTGCATGCACCGTTTCCAAAACGCATTCACACGGATACCACATGGTCTTTTTGACCATGCGGTTTCCGCACCCCTGATCATGCTGCGGGATGAAATGAGTGAGGATACCATTCAGAATGAATAGCACCACCTCTGCGTCTCGCAAAAGAAACGGGATGCAGCTGCGGGTGGGGGAACTGGTGAGATTCCTGCACCCACAACTAGGGGATAGTGTGAACCAGAGGTAAACCAAAAATGCAGCTGAGATGATATTAGCTGGGGCTGAGTGGTGTGGAAGACATGGAGATGTTTGGTATACAGTATGTCAGGTGCAGTCTAAGAAATGATGGTGGCTTATGTTGCCAAGCTGGTATATGGCAAGGTTGCATTGTGTATACCTCATACACTGGTGAGGCTTCAAAATCTGCAATTGTTGTTCTTATCGAATGCCCAAGGTGATTGTGATTCTCTGTCTATGAAAGGGTTAAGTGTGGTAATCACAGCTAATCTAAATTGGATGTGGTCATAACCAGATTATGTCATTAGGGGTCATTCAGGAGAGACAGGCTGGGGGCGATCAGGTGATCTCTGTCCAGGAAAGGAGCAGAGGGAAGGGTGAGGTGTGCAGGAGGAGGTGAGAGAACTGTACAGTACAGGGAGGATTGTATTTGGTAGATGAGCTATGTCCTTCCGCTGTACAAAACTATTACAACAGCATTTTCATATCCTCTTGTAGAGTGGTTAATAAAAGAGATTATTTTCCTGTCTCCGGCCTGCAGTTCTCTTTTCATTCCCTCTGCATTGCCCATCAATAATCTCCATCTCTCTCTCTCCAGGGGATTTCCAGACTTCTGTCACCCCCCATCCCCCTTTTAGTCTCACCCAGCTGTCTCTCTTCCTTTCTGACCCCAGATGTCAGGAGCCTTCTCCTCTGCAAAGCCACAGTCTCTGCCCCTCTTTAATAACTCTTTCCTAAACTGCCTCAGTTAACTCTTGACTAAACTGTCTTAATGGAGATCACCTTCCACTGTCTCAAAATTATACAACAGCAATTTCGTAGTATTATCATAAAATAAATAAATGCAAGACATAAAAAAATACTTTTTATAATCTGGAATGAAATCTTACTTCAGGGCTGCAGTAAGAAAAGATCATTCCAACCTGCTGGGAAATGTCAGTTGCTGCTGGTGTAAAAAGACAACAAGACTGTTAGCCGACACAGCATTGGGTCCATTTTAGGCCTGATGTCTTGTCAGCTGATGATGATAGGCCCATCTACAGCTTAGACTTAGATCAGTGCCCCCATAAATATATAACAATTAATTTACAGTCTTTAAAATGTTTATACGTTTTAATTATTTTTTTTATTAAAGCCGAAGAATAGCCAAAGGTACGTTGGCTGTACTCCTCCTGGGGATCACAGGAGTGCAGTTTGTTCTGAACATCTGTGACCCGTTTTCAGATGACAGTGGGCAAAAGCTCGCTCTCGGCTGACATCACTCAGCCAGTCCAGGCTCTGGATCAATCCCCACTTTACAGTCGGGATCCCCCAGATGCTTGGGCCAGCAGCTCCCGCCTCTCCAGTGAGGACTGCAGGGGCAGAGCAAAGAGCCAGTTACTGACAGTCACCGGTTCTCTGCTCACTGAAGGCTAACAACCAAGAAGTCAACAGTGTTTGAAAGCTCAGTTCTCAGTAATAGAAGTGGCTGGGGACAGATGCACCATCAGATCGAGGTGAGTATACATATTTGTTTTAAAACCCATACATCTCTTCTAATATATCCACTACATATTCCAGCACTGAGGTCCTCAGTGCTGGGATCCCAGCCAGGACACTATCTCCATGGTGTTTGTATGTTGTTCCTGTGCTTGTGTTGGTTTTCTCCAACACTCTAAAGGAATGATAGTAGGTTAATTGCCCCTGGTGTATGAAATAGGGACCTTCAATTATAAGTCTCTTGAGGGCAGGGTCTGAAGTGAATATACAGTAAGTAAATTGGCAGCGTTATATAATCGTCTAAAATAACTACACATTTACATATACCAGTGGTGTAGTTAGGTTTTGTGCTGCCCTAGGCAACACAAAAATCATCTGCCCCAACGGACGCCGACCAACACCACCCCTCCTTCCCCTCCTGCGGAGAGAGTCTGACATTGCCCAACAACACCCCTGCCACCCACTTGGGAGAGCCTTCCACTCGATAGAGGGGAAGACACTCATCTTCAAAGCTCCAGATATCCCTGGGAAAGGGAGTCAGGCTCTACGTACACCATCAAGCAGTCCGCAGCCTCTCTCGGATTCCGCCTGGTTCCCATGGCACGCGTGTCCCTTCTTTCATCCCTTCTTCTGAGGGGAGGTGCTGCCCCCCTGAAAAAATGCAGCCCTAGGCAAGTGCCTTGTTTGCCTTGTGGTAAATACACCCCTGACAGATACTGTAAATGATTGAAGACCTGTTCCTAAAAATATTAACTAACAGATTCCCCTCCTCTGGAGATGATCACTGTGTACTGACCACAAATATTCATTTAAAGAAAACCTGCCCAATGACAACACTCCATTCATTGCCAGGAGCTGAAGGAAATACTTTTTGGTATGGAGGAGGATATGACTCACTCCATATGACAATGCTAGGCCAATCAGCATTGTCACAGGAGTCCATGGTCCTATGTATGCCATCACTCTGGTGACTTGCAGCTTGCTTCAGGCTGCTAAACAGCAAATGAGCCAAAGATGGTAAGAATATGCTACTAGAGAGGTTTGCCATAAGAGCAAACCCAACATGGGAAAAGAACTGGTTCAATTTAAGGGGCGATTTACATCCATACATTTCTGCCTGAAATCAGTTTAAACGCATCAAAATGCATTAAAACACAGGCATCATAAAGCATGTAAATGTGTCACAACACGCAGCATTGTGCTCTATGATGTATTCTGACATTCAATACAAAATTCATTGCAACACGCGTTGAAAATATGCAACAAAGACATGCTAATTGATGCCTTTCAATTGATTTTTAATAAAAAACAAAAACAGGGGTAAAATGCAAAGATGTAAATCAATCTTGAGACTTTTTTTTTAATCTGTCTTCCCCTTTTGCTCTCCTCCTGCCCTTTCCTTCCCCCTCCTGATCCTTTTTCATATCCTCCAGACGGTCAGCTGTTTTTTCTTCCCCTTCTTTACACTAGGGGAAAAGTTACCAAATAACGAAACTGTTCCAAACAAAATATACAAAAAAGTATTACATAAGCACAGTAATGGATAAGTTTGTATTTTACTTGTAGAAGGAGAGTTAAAGAGTCATTTGTGGATGGGAAAATCAATATAATCACTTCTGCAGTCTTATAAAAAAAAAAGAAGTAAATCTGTCATAAACTGTACTGCTGCGAAATGTATCACTTGATAATGGTTGCCATACAAGGCCTGACATTCGCTTATGCCAGTGTAAGGGCTGTGTTTTTCCTGCACCAGGATACACAAGTGTTCCGTGCGTCCATGTGCAGGCAGTCCTATTCATATCAAAATGGGAAGCAGCAGCTGCATGGACACAGCCGCTGCTCCAAATTTTGACATCCATGTGGGTTCCGGTCTCCGCACACACTGTCAAATTGGGAGCTGCGGCTATGTTCGAGCAGCTGCTCCATCACAATTGACATAAATGGGACTGCCTGCATGGAGATGCATGGAACAACTGTTTGGATCAATTTCCAAGGAACTTGAATCATTATCAACTGGGTTATCAATGAGTAAATATTTGGAAGCAGCACTTAATGGATCAGTTCCAATCCAACAGTTAACAAAATAACAAAAACCTTTGTCCATTGTATTCAGTGTCTATTTAATCTCTGTGATCAATAATTGGATATAAATGAGGTTGAGGATTTGGTGTACATAGATCTTCAACCATCAAGTGTAGTGAAAGAGGATATCTGAACTGGTATTCCAGGAGTGTCCATCACTTCTACAGATAACAGTCACATTATGAGGACAAAATCTCTCTCCATATATAATCAGGCTGTATGAAGGCTAGTTGTCACAAACTTATACTTTGTAAATGGAGACACATAGTTGTATATGGTCTACAGAATATAAATCATAACGGTGTATCAATGGTTCTCAGTGACGCAAACAGCATAATCCAGATGAGCAAGTTATAAAATATAAATGGAAATCGCACTCATATGCAGTCAAGTTCAATAAAAGACAGTGCACCACATGCAGAAGTGAAAGGCGCCCAAAAGCCAGACATATATAATAGAACTGTGGAGGTTTTTTGCAATACTAAGTCAAAGTACATCGCCCAATGTCAGTTCCTGGATGTCAGATATTGCATAACTCAAAGTTGAAGTTCAAACATGCACTCTTACGTACAAGTCCACATTTGGCCGAGCATAGCATGGGAAAAATCCATCTGGACTGAAATGTGGCAAATCAAAATGTGTGTAATGTGGTTCATCATTGAAATGGTGACTTTTTCAAAAGAGTGAACTCATTTACAGTAAAACTACAGGAATTTTTTCCCATTTTGGATATAGGAAGGGAGGTTCATATCTCCTGTAAAAAATGTTTCATGTCTGCCATTGAGGAGATTTCACTTCACTTCCTGTCCCATAACTAAACCGGAATGGATCCCCACAAATTAAGGGAATTCCTTGCCCCCCCTCCCCAGGTCACCAGAACTAGTGACTCCATTGGTAAATTTCCCTTCTATTACATTTCTGGGGACAACTCAAAATTTGAGATTTTCTTTTATGTTCACTTTCAATGACAATTGTAATTAGGACAAATAAGGCGAATCTTCCTAATGGGGACACACACAACAATACTGACAGGGGTCCTAATCCATCTCCACTCTATTGAAAACCACAAAAAAAAGTTTTGCCTTTTAGTTATACCTTAAGGATTGTTCATGTAAATTATGCTATTCAAGTCACCGAGACTCATTGAAAAGCCATTGTGATTTACATTGTGTGGATTCTATATAGCTATGTGTCTCCATTTATAAGTTAAAAGTTTGTGACAAACAGCCTACACACAGCCTGCTTATATATGCAGAGATTTTTTTCAGACATATATTTGTGTCAGTATATTGAGCCATATCTGGAGAAGTGATAGGCACGCCTGGAATACCAATTCAGATATCATCTTTCACTAGATGTGAAGACTGGGGATTCACATACACCAGAACTTCAAACTCAATTATATCCAATTTTTAATGATAGTGTAAAAAATAGATGTCACATACAATAGACAAAGATAGTCATTATGTTAAGAAATGAAACTGATCTGTTAAGTGTCACTACTAAATATTTGCTCTATGATAACACACTTGCTAATGATTTAAGTTATTTGGAAATTCTGAAGAAAAGAATCTAAAGTTGGCCACAGATGGATCGAAATGCAGCCAGTTCAGCAGAGACCAGCCGCATTTCAATCCATGTATGGTGTTCCCAGCTCAACGTTTGTCGATCAGCGGCTGCAGCAGTTGATCACTGAGTTCTGACAGTAGAGGAGTTCCCTCTCAAAATACAATGGGAAGATGTATTAAAACTGGGGCACACATAATCTTGAATTAATAATACAAAAAAAGAGGGCACACCGACCTAATGCATTACCAAAAACCGCATTTAATAAATACATAAAAAGGACAAAACACAAAAATAGTGAAGCGCTAAAATGAATCCCTATATACACACACAGTGAATATATTATCCAAAAACAATATATATAAGTTCCATATACTCCAATGAAACTGTATAACCATCTGTGGGATATCTATACATACACAAAAAAAATTATCAAATGGAAAAAATACCTCATAAAAATAAATAAATCCGTGATATGAAATAATAAATAAATAAATAGAAAAAAATTAATAGAAAAACTCCTATGCCCTTAATTATTCTTCAAATCAATCAGTGATACGAAATAAAAAATCCATAATAATGCAAATAAAACAGTGATACAAAAACAATATCTGTGATACTAATATTCAAAAATATATATATATAGGTGATGCTTTCTATAATATATGTGACAACCTAAAAAATAGAAATTCATAAATTGTGATTCTTAATCAAATTTACGTGATTAATAATTAATTGTGACAAACCATACATTGAACTATTAAATATATAATCCACTATATCTTGTGATGATTAAATATAAAAATGTGTCCATAAATGAACAAAAAAATCCATGCAATAAGGTGAAAACGACACTCAGTGATCTTCACTTCTAGTGCTCAAAAAAAGAAATCCTCCAATGGCAGCAATGCCTGCTCACCTCCCCACCTCGACCCACAAAGGGCCACAAGGCTATAACTCTCCTCCAGGCAATCCTTTGCTTCCAAGCAGCTCAGTAAGGAATCACAGGACCTCCACTCCACCTCCTCTCAAACGTCATATAGGACACAAACAGAGCTTCCCATAGTGTAATACCGTTTATTTAAGACACTCCATATAACATACTGTTTCCACTCACATGTGTTTTCTTAATGAAAACCGCAATCGGTTTGACCCTGATGAAGTCACGACGCACGTGACGCAACGCGTCGGAATGCTATTCCCAGCCCAGAGACACATTACTTCCGGTCACGTGGGGACGGATGTCCGAGCACAGCGGCCATATTGGTTTCCCTATTTACATGTGAATGCACCCAGGGAATGAGGAGGATTGCGTTTTTCATTAAGAAAACACATGTGAGTGGAAACAGTATGTTATATGGAGTGTCTTAAATAAACGGTATTACACTATGGGAAGCTCTGTTTGTGTCCTATATGACATTTGAGAGGAGGTGGAGTGGAGGTCCTGTGATTCCTTACTGAGCTGCTTGGAAGCAAAGGATTGCCTGGAGGAAAGTTATAGCCTTGTGGCCCTTTGTGGGTCGAGGTGGGGAGGTGAGCAGGCATTGCTGCCATTGGAGGATTTCTTTTTTTGAGCACTAGAAGTGAAGATCACTGAGTGTCGTTTTCACCTTATTGCATGGATTTTTTTGTTCATTTATGGACACATTTTTATATTTAATCATCACAACATATAGTGGATTATATATTTAATAGTTCAATGTATGGTTTGTCACAATGAATTATTAATCACGTAAATTTGATTAAGAATCACAATTTATGAATTTCTATTTTTTAGGTTGTCACATATATTATAGAAAGCATCACCTATATATATATATTTTTGAATATTAATATCACAGATATTGTTTTTGTATCACTGTTTTATTTGCATTATTATGGATTTTTTATTTCGTATCACTGATTGATTTGAAGAATAATTAAGGGCATAGGAGTTTTTATATTTATTTTTTTCTATTTATTTATTTATTATTTCATATCACGGATTTATTTATTTTTATGAGGTATTTTTTCCGTTTGATAATTTTTTTTGTGTATGTATAGATATCCCACAGATGGTTATACAGTTTCATTGGAGTATATGGAACTTATATATATTGTTTTTGGATAATATTATATTCACTGTGTGTGTATATAGGGATTCATTTTAGCGCTTCACTATTTTTGTGTTTGGTACTTTATTACTTATTGGTTAAGGCAGAGTGATAGCAGCTGTTAGGATAGGGACCCATCCATACTAAGCGCAGGAGGATATTCCCATTTTTTACATAAAAAGGACAGCTTTTCCCAAACACATGTACTATACAGGCATATAGTAGGATGACGCCGAGACTGCCTCTAGGTCCTTGGTACCCAGCCAGTGGTATGGGAAGTCTCTGCAGCATCCCTTTCTTACACGTTTCGAGGAACGAACCTTCTTCTTCAGAGTCAAAGCAAGAATATGTAGCTCTGCATAGTAACCATCTTCTAGGCTTTATTGTCAAAGCTCCATTGAACAAGCTGAAGTTAAAACGTTTTGCGATAGAAATGAAGGACACCTTTTAGCAAAAGTATGTGTTCATAGGACACGGACCCTGCCACACCCCCCTTAAAGGAGAATTATGTGACAAAATGATTAGTTAAACCCACAAGTGCTTTATTTTACCACTACTATTCCTTTATACTGGCTTTTGAAATTTACCAATGCAGAAATTTAGAAACTGAATCAAAGGTTTAGCACCCTGAAACACTTTTTGAAAGATAAATAGTGCATTTTATATACAACTATATAGATCAAACTAAAATGAGGGACAAATGAGTTGGAAAGAGGGACAGAGGGACATGGATCCAAATCAGGGTCAGTCCCTCGAAATCAGGGACAGTTGGGAGTTATGAGTATGTACAGTTGTACCAGATTCTGTGGACACCGGTTTTAGTAAATCCCTCCTCGCCCAATGTCTCAGTAGGGGTGATTCCTTTAAGCCGGCCATAGATGGATTGAATTTCGGCTGGTTCAGCAGGGACCAGCCGAGATTCAAACTTTCTATGGGCAGGCTAATTGTACCCAAGTCAGTCCATCAATCAACTTGGAAAAAACCAGTATGTTCGATTTTTTTGCATGCGATTATTGCCAGCAGCTATAGCCGCTAGCAATAATCACTGTGTTCTCACTGCACCCCCTGCTGGGAGAACACAACAGCTCTTCAGGAGGGATTCCCCCATCAACACTGACTGTATTGATGAGGGAATTAACTGTAGTTGCAGGAAAGAAAATCACAATCTATGGCTTGCCTTAGCTACCTCATTTGTGTGGATGTAAGAATCCATTCGTTTTGAAAAGAAAAAAAAATGAAACAAGTTACCTATGACCAGCATAACAGTTTTGTCATTTTACCTTTGTTTGCTAGGGGACCTATCTTTAGTATTGGGGGGGAAATAATGACCATTCATTGGTGTCATTGGGAGGAGTAGTGCCCCATTATTGGTGTCAGTGGGAAAAATAGTACCTCATTGTCAGTGTCAGTGGCCAGAACTATGTCCCATTGATGCTGACCGTGGGGGGAATAATGTCCCCCCCAAGGGCTGAATAAAAGCAAGCAATGGCCGCATCCGGCCCCCGGGCCGCAGTTTGGAGACCACTGTGATAGATCAATACAAAGTGGCACATAATTGTGAAGTGGAAGGAAAATGATAAATGATTTTCAAAATTTTTTACAAATAAATATCTGAAAAGTGTGGCGTGCATTTGTATTCAGCCCCCCTGAGCCAATACTTTGTAGAACCACCTTTCACTGCAATTACAGCTGCAAGTCTTTTTGGGGATGTCTCTACCACCTTTGCAAATCTAGAGAGGGACATTTATGCCCATTCTTCAATGCAAAATAGCTCAAGCTGTGTCAGATTGGATGAAGAACATCTGTGAACAGCGTTTTTCAAGTCTTGCCAAAGATTCTCAATTGGATTTAGGTCTGGACTTTGACTGGGCCATTCTAACACATGAATATGCTTTGATCTAAACCATTCCATTGTAGCTCTGTTTATATGTTTAGGGTCGTTGTCCTGCTGGAAGGTGAACCTCCGCCCCAGTCTCAAGTCTTTTGCAGGTTTTCTTCTAAGATTGCCCTGTATTTGGCTCCATCCATCTTCCCATCAACTTTGACCAGCTTCCCTGTGCCTGCTGAAGGAAAGCATCCCCACAACATGATGCTGCCACCACCATGTTTCATGATGGGGATGGTGTGTTCAGGGTGATCTGCAGTGTTAGTTTTCCACCACACATAACATTTTGCTTTTAGGCCAGAAAGTTCAATTTTGGTCTCATCTGACCAGAGCACCTTCTTCCACATGTTTGCTGTGTTCCTCGCATGGCTTCTCGCAAACTGCAATTTGGACTTTTTATGGCTTTTTAACAATGTTTTTTTTCTTGCCAATCTTCCATAAAGGCCATATTTGTTGAGTGCACACCTAATAGTTGTCCAGATTCTCCAACCTGAGCTGTGGATCTCTGCAGCTCCTTCAGAGTTACCATGGGCCTCTTGGCTGCTTCTCTGATTAATTCCTTGCCCGTCCTGTCAGTTTAGGTGGATGGCCATGTCTTGATAGATTTGCAGTTGTGCCATACTCTTTCCATTTTTAGATGATGGATTGAACAGTGCTCTGTGGGATGTTCAAAGCTTGGGATATTTTTTTATAACCTAACCCTGCTTTAAACTTCTCCACAACTTTATCCCTGACCTGTCTGGTGTGTTCCTTGGTCTTCATGATGCTGTTTGTTTACTAATGTTCTCTAACAAACCTCTGAGGGCTTCACAGAACAGCTGTATTTATACTGACATTAAATTACACACAGGTGGATTTTAGTTTCTAATTAAGTGATTTCTGAAGGCAATTGGTTCCATTAGATTTTAATTAGGGGTAGCAGAGTAAAGGGGGCTTAAT
Source organism: Staurois parvus (assembly GCF_062004578.1). NCBI lineage: Eukaryota > Metazoa > Chordata > Amphibia > Anura > Ranidae > Staurois > Staurois parvus. Next base: position 827,819 of record NW_028318746.1, on the reverse strand, counting down.
ACAAACACACGCCACACTTTTCAGATTTTTATTTGTAAAAAATTTTTGAAAACCATTTATTATTTTCCTTCCACTTCACAATTATGTGCCACTTTTTTGTTGCTCTATCACATAAAATCCCAATAAAAAAACATTTACGTTTTTGGTTGTAACATGACAAAATGTAGAACATTTCAGGGGGTATGAATAATTTTTCAAGGCACTGTAAGATGACAGCTTCTTTGGCTAAAAAGGATAGGGGGGTTTAGTTCTACTATAAGTGTATTTATTCCAAAATAATCATTTTGGTATTAGAATAAGAATCCTTAAATGAAAAATAAAGATTTTTTTTACTTTTTCTGTCAAATGTTAGTGTGATGCTTTTTTTAAATTCCTGTACGAATGTTACACACGAAGGCAGGGTATCTTCCAGTCAATCATATTTATATGTATGTTCTGCGACAGCGGATAGACAGTAATAAAACATTAAGACAGGCTTTTACCTTTCTCCACCTGTCCAAAACAAATAGATTTGACTAGGGTTGCGCTTTAGTATCGCAGAACCGCTGCAACTCAGTGTAGCCAAAGTCCACTTTGGCATATCGAGAGGGGAGCACATCCCTGAGCACCTGTATGTATGGGGTCACCTGGCACATTGCCTCTCTTAGAGATCTGATACCAGGAACAGCCTAGCAGAAGTGAGAACCCAATACTCCCTTTTTGGCTTTCTTGTATACAAGCTCCAACCATTAGAATTTCATTCACACGACTGAACACAGAAAATGTAGTTGTGCAACCGTCCCTATACACAGAATACTATTCGAAAGATTATAATTAATACTGAATGCTTTAAGAGATCCCTGAAAACATAGCTCTTCAGGGAGGTGTATTAGATTTCCTAATCATTTATTACAGCAATTTGCTAGTCATTCATTCCCTCAGTCTTTCACACTGATGCATACTATTCCATCCATTCCACTTACCAGAGCAGGAACAAACAGACAGGGATGTATGCATGCTGTGGCCGCAATGCATTGTCGCTGTGGCATATTTAACTCGGGGTACAAAGTTCAAAAATAAAAAAAATGCATATTTGATACTGATGCTTAATGTATTTTGTACTTCTGTTGGTTTCTTGTTTGCATATTACTAATAAACATATTGAAAGTAAGACAAAAAAAAAACAGGCATTCAAGGAGGCAACAGTAGCACTTCCTGAATGCATGTCTGATGCAGTTATACCGCCCTCTGAAAAGCAGATCACTTTTCAGAAGGCTGTGCACTTATTGCAAATGACTGAAAGAAGCCTTCTAGTACAATTGCCATTATACAGTCTTCCTTTTTCTGGTGACAATGCTATCTGTCTGGTTGTCATGCTGACCCTCTTGCTTCAAGACTTTAGGTCAGCAAACTGGAAGAAATACAGTGCTCAGCATAAATGAGTCCACCCCAACAGATTTGTCAGAAAACCTTTTCTTTCCTTTCAGAATCAACATTTTCTATGGGACACTATACTACAAAATACTCCCACGAAGGCCATTGATTGCAAACAAGATTTGTTCATTTGCACACACAAAAAAGTACTTTTCCTAACAAATTCATTCAAGACCATGGTGCAAAAATTAATACACCCCAATGAAAGTCTAATGCAGGCCATAGATGGGTCGAAAATCGGCCGATTTTTCGGGCCGAAAATAAAATGGGCCGATTTTCGGATCGTTAGTGGGTTAATAGGTCGGCCGTTTTTTGGTATTTTGGCAGATTTTTTTTATCGGTAAAGTGGGAAAAAGATCGGCCGATTTTGCCGATCGGCCGATTTTCGTGGCAATTATGGGCAAATCGGCCGATCTTTTTACCGATAAAAAATCTGCACATGAGCAGTGACCTGCAAGAGGAAGACAAAAAGAAGAAGAAGAGGATGAAGAAGAGGATGAAGAAGAGGATGAAGAAGAAGAAGAGGATGAAGAAGAAGATGAAGAGGATGAAGAAGAAGATGAAGAGGAAGAGGAAGAAGAAGAGGATGAAGAAGAGGAAGAAGAGGAAGAAGAAGAGGATGAAGAAGAAGAAGAGGATGAAGAAGAAGAAGAAGAGGATGAAGAAGAAGAAGAGGATGATGAAGAAGAAGAAGAAGAGGATGAAGAAGAAGAAGAAGAGGATGATGAAGAAGAAAAGGATGAAGAAGAATTATGGGCAAATCGGCCGATCTTTTTACCGATAAAAAATCTGCGCATGAGCAGTGACCTGCAAGAGGAAGACAAAAAGAAGAAAGAAGAAGAGGATGAAGAAGAGGATGAAGATGAAGAAGAAGAAGAAGAGGATGAAGAAGATGAAGAAGAGGATGAAGAAGAAGAAGAGGATGAAGAAGAAGAGGATGAAGAAGACGAAGAAGAGGATGAAGAAGAGGATGAAGAAGAAGAAGAGGATGAAGAAGAAGAAGAGGATGAAGAAGAAGAATAAGAGGATGAAGAAGAAGAAGAAGAGGATGAAGAAGAAGTAGAAGAGGATGAAGAAGAAGAATTCCAGTCCGGCAAAAAGTGTCCCTGCAGAGAGCTCCGCTATTTCTTTGACAGTTCCTTGACATTTATAGCGGCTGCAACAATGTATCTGTTTCCGAATAAAAACATCTGTATCCGAAATGGATACAAATAGATACAATGTTGCAGCCACTATAAATGTCAAAGAACTGTCAAAGAAATAGCGGAGCTCTCTCCAGGGACACTTTTTGCCGGCTGTAGATGGGATGAAAATCGGCCGATTTTTTTTTACCGTTCCTGGTAACGTTGGCCGATTTTTCATTTTTTTAAAGAAAAATCAGCCGGTTTTCTTCCCATCTATGGCCTGCATTAGGAGCAAAGCTACATTTTAGACAATAAAATCCTAATTAACAAGATTTCAACTACATATGAGTCTAATTATTCATTAAACAGGTGTCCAGCAAACAGCTGATTATAAAAGGACATTACTCAACAAAGAGAACCCCTTCCATTTTATGCTGTCAGCACCACATTAAAGAGACATGTCACAAGGCCTGAGAAAGAAAATATTTTCTTTGCATAAGAAAGGTGAAGGCTACAAGTAGATCAGCAAAGCTTTACTCATCTTTCAGAATACTGTAGCAAAAGTGGTAAAAAAAAAGTTAACAAAGATGGAACCGAAACCATCTGACAGAGATGCCCAACCCATCCTCGGAGGTTAACACCTTGACAGGAGCGTCTTCTGATGAGAAGGGTTGAAGGAAATCACCATGCAAGTTCACTGCAGTTAGCTACAGAAATAGAAAGCCAAACTAGGGTGATTATTTCCCATGACACAATATGGCATACACTGCAGAGGAATGGCATGCATGGGTGTCATCCATGATGAAAGCCTCTCCTAAAGCCCATACTCAAAAAAGCCCACCTAGATTTTCCAGGGCTCATGCTAAAAAAAAAAAGAAAAAAGAAGACTGCTGGGACTCTGTAACTTGGAGTGATGAGACCAAGATAAATGTTTTTGGAACTGATGGCTTTAAAACTATATGGCATCGTAAAGGTGTGGAGTACAAAGAAAAATGCATGGTGCCCACAGTGAAACATGGTGGTGACAGTGTCCTTCTGTGCGGCTGCATGAGTGCTGCTTGTGTCGGGGAGCTGCATTTCATTGATGGTATCATGAATTCACAGATGTACTGCTCTATATTGAAAGAGAAGATGCAAGCATCACTCCATACCCTTGGTTGTCGTGCACTTTTCCAACATGACAATGATCCAAAACACACATCCAAGGTCACTGTTGCATTTCTGAAGAAGCACAGGGGTGAAAGTGATTCAGTGGCCAAGTATGTCTCCTGATCTAAACCCATTCGAACACCTATGGGGAATTCTGAAGAGACAAGTTGCGCATCATTCTCCATCAAGCACCCAGGCTCTAAAAGGTTGTTGTTGAAGAATGGAAAAAGACTGATGTTGCAATATGTCGCCGACTTGTTCATTCCATGCCTAGAAGACTTGGTGCTGTCCTTACAAATCATGGAGGTCATACAAAATACTGGATGTAGTAGTTTTTGTTGTGGGGTGTATTCATTTTTGCAACAACTAATTTGAGTAAAACTGAAGATTTTGTAATCTAAGTTATATTATTAACTTTACTTTCATGTAATGAACTAAACAAATGTTCTATAAAACTGAGATTTGTCAATATTTTGGAAAATTGTTCTTGTGTTCATTGAGATATTGATTAAAATCTTACTTTTCAAAAGGGGTGTACACATTTATGCTGAACACTGTATGTTTTCCAAAGTCAGCTGGTCAGCATACAAGCTAGGCAACTAGCATTTTCAGAAGGATTTAAGTGATAGCCCCTGGGACCAGGTTATGGTTAAATAAAAAAAAAAAATCAGTCCAGTCATGTTTCCTTATTTAATAACGTCACTTATTTGCTATTTTTTGGTCCCTTAACTATACAATTACAAATGTTTTGTAATAGAAGTATAAAATAAAAGTAAAAAAAAAAATGTTGATTGTACTTGAAATCTTGTGAGCTGATAGCCTCCTGTGCTGACTGTTCAACATTGTTTCCATCAATCTCTGTGGGCCACAAAACACCTTTCCTTATTTCATAGACAAAAGAAGAGAAGGTATTCCTAAGGTGACAATGCTGCTCCTCCATAGATACAGTAAAGTGAGTGAGCGTTGTAGCCCTGGGACAGAGTTTGACACCGACAGGATCAACAGGTGAAAAAAGGAAAAAAAAAAAAAAGTAAGAAAAACAAAAACTAAAGCAACTACTTAATCTAAAGACTGGTAAGTTGCACTCTAGCCAGACTTTTCCCTTGAGATTTTATATGACTTTTTAAATAGCACATTAGACCTATTTTAAGCTCTGTTTGGTTTTGTATTGTTTTGAGTACATTTTTACCGTGTACCCTTTTGTAAAAAAAAAAAAGAAGAAGAAATAGGACAGATTGTATATACAAAAAGAAAAAAAAAATTCTATTCACAACACAACATTGCTCACAAATTCTTTTGGGTTAAAATCATGGACACTTTAACAGCTGCCATAGTCATTATCAGCTGTCCCCCTTAGTACTGTGCTCACCCCTCCTTCTCTCACCAGCTATGTCTTCATAGTATTATTACTCACTGCTTCCATTTCCGCCTGTGACGCCAATCCTGTACCCTCTGCTACATCACTGCATTCTGAAAGCCAAATCTGGAGATTTTGCAGCAGTAAAAACCCTCTCTTCTCCTAGCAAAGCTGATCTCTGAATGAATCATGTCTCTGGTTTACATAGAACTGACGTATGCCAGAATGTGAATATTCAGAGAGATTTTCACCTGAATTCAAGGCAACACTTGTCTACCAGTTTACAGTTGTGTCCAAAATTATTCAACCCCCAATGCTGTAAAGGGGTTTAGGGACTATAGTGTACATTTGGAATTGTATTCAGAATCAAATCCTACAAGGACGTTGTAACTACCCAAATGCAACTAAAATGACATCAATTGTTTATGTAATACAGTAGTAAATGGTTCTTATGTGGTTTCTTCATTGCCACAATTATTCAACCCCTTAAAGACTACCACTCTGAAGAACAGAGGTTCATACAGGTGCTTTCCATCAGGTATTGAAAACACCTGTGGATGTCACCGAGCAGCAATCAAGCATAATAAGCACCAATTAGGCAGCTTTAAAATGACTGTGATACTCAGCTCCTTCTAGACATTTACTGGTGTGGTTACAAACATGGTGAAGGCAAGAGAATGGTCCAGGAAGACAAGAGAAGAGGTGATTTCTCTTCACAGGAAGGGCAATGGCTATAAGAAGATTGCAAAGATGTTAAACATACCAAGAGACACCTTAGGAAGCATCATTCGCAAATTCAAGGCAAAGGGCACTGTTGAAACGCTACCTGGTCGTGGCAGAAAGAAGATGCTGACTTCGACTGCTGTGCGCTACCTGAAGCGTAGAGTGGAGAGAAGTCCCCGTGTGACTGCTGAGGAACTGAGAAAAGATTTGTCAGATGTGGGTACAGAAGTTTCAGCCCAGACAATAAGACGCACACTGCGTAATGAAGGCCTCCGTGCCAGAACTCCCAGGCGTACCCCCTTGCTGTCTCCAAAGAATAAGAAGAGTCGACTGCAGTATGCCAAAAGCCATGTGGACAAACCACAAAAGTTGTGGGATAGTGTTCTGTGGACTGATGAAACAAAATTAGAACTGTTTGGGCCCATGGATCAACGCTATGTTTGGAGGAGGAAGAACAAGGCCTATGATGAAAAGAACACCTTGCCTACTGTGAAGCATGGTGGAGGGTCAATCATGCTTTGGGGCTGTTTTGCTTCTGCAGGTACAGGGAAGCTTCAGCGTGTGCAAGGTACCATGAATTCTCTTCAGTACCAGGAGATATTGGATGGAAACGTGATGCAGTCCGTCACACACCTGAGGCTTGGGAGACGTTGGACCTTTCAACAGGACAATGATCCCAAGCATACCTCCAAGTCCACTAGAGCATGGTTGCAGAGGAAAGGCTGGAACATTTTGGAGTGGCCATCGCAGTCACCAGACTTAAATCCGATTGAGAACCTCTGGTGGGACTTAAAGAAAGCAGTTGCAGTGCGCAAGCCTAAGAATGTGACTGAACTGGAGGCCTTTGCCCATGAAGAATGGGCGAAGATACCCGTAGATCGCTGCAAGACACTTGTGTCAAGCTATGCTTCACGTTTAAAAGCTGTTATAACTGTAAAAGGATGCTGTACTAAGTACTAAGATTGAATGTCACTTGGGGGTTGAATAAAACTGATAATGCTGTGAGCACAGAAAAGACATTTGTGGTTATTTCATTATAACTGTTATGTTATATTTGTCTGACCTACAAGTGCCTCTTTAATGTAAATGTAAGCAAGATGACTGAATGATCAAAAGCAATGTCAAACTGGCCAAAACACTCAATTTCAGTGGGGGTTGAATAATTTTGGACACAACTGTACATAATATGGGGTTATATGAGCTTTTTCTTCTACAGCATAAACACCTAGAATCAATGAATCAAATAAAATTCCCCACAGATGTAATTTTTTTAAGATTGGCTTTACACCTTTGCGTTACTGCAATGCATTGCATGATGCATGCAGCAGCATAGCTGGGCCCAGGGTTAGGCAGAAGAGGCGGCAGCCTTGGGCACTTCAACAGGATGGGGCTGCAAAAAGAATAGGACCAGCAACCCAAGCAGCTCCTAATTTATGGAGGGGGGTGCACTGTGGCCTTTTCACCTTGGGTGCAAGGACCTTGTTATGGCACTGAATGTTAGTGCAATACAACACACAGTAATGCACTACCATGCACTGTGATATGCTGGGTTGCCAAAAAAGGTCAGGTCTGATTAATGGGTGCCGAGGTACATTGGCAATCTATTCAAAATGAATAATCTGCCTTAATACAGCCTTTTATAACAAGTGAGGTAATGCACCGCAAAGGTCTGAAGGGGTTATAAATAACAGCATGTAGGCATGTTCTCTGGAGATAGGACTGATATGCCTGCAATGCCATTATGTTTTTTTGTTGTGTTTCATAAGGTTTTTATTGAAACATCAAACAAAAAAATAAATACAAGTGTGTACAACTTTGGACTGAAGGAATGCTTCAAAGGTGTAAACATTCCCAGAAAAATCAATAATTATGTCATTATTTTAATGATCAAGATACTACAAATATATAAAAAGTATGATTTGTATAGCAAAAAGTCTTATTAATATGGCTTCATGATAATTTTAATAAAACCCTGTAGTTAATGTCATCAGGGCAAGTTGAACATACACTGCCTGCTTAGCTACCCTGGAATACACTCTCACCTCAGGGCTGTCAGAAAACTAAAATGCTACCCTCATGTTTACCGAACTTTATTAAATCTTAAATCAGATCTGTCATTAAGGTATAAAAGGAAAATGTTCAAATATGAATTAAACAGAGGGTATACTAATAATTTAAGTTTACAGACGCAGTAGATTCTGGTGCCAGGACTTCAGTGCTGGTATATTATGGAGCAATAAGGGGGTCTTTGGTACAGAAGATCCTAGCAGAACAAATGCAAGTATGCAGACATGGGAGATTTACTGTGAGGAGGCTGTAAGGTATGCATCACTCTATTGCTAAAAACTGCGAATGCTCGGGGGGAGAAGGGGGTTCTCTCTCGGGAACACACAAACATGCAAATCTGAAGAATGCAAAAAGGTTCATTATGATCTGTTGTAAAGGAAACATTCTAAAGAGTGACTCTATAGCAGTACAATTTAAAAGCACGTCACCTATTTCTGAATCATATCGAGCTACAACAAAGGCAATAGACTATCGGGAACTTTAAAGGCTAAGTTCACTTTTTATTTTTAAAATAAAATCCAGCTCCCCTATGCATCATTAACGTACCTCCTTTGTAAAAATATTCAAGCTCCCTTTTATCTGGAGAGCAAGGCCTTACCTTAACCCTTGGTAGATTTCTTAGAAAGCTTCTTTAATTCCTGGAATGTAGACAGAGGACAGAGAAACCAGTAGGACCCCCGGAAGCAGCTTACCAGCTGATCTCATTAGCGCACACATCCTGCACTGACCTCATTAGTACACACCCTTCATCCATCAACTATTTTTTCACAGCATTCCTCCCTGCATGCATTTGCCTGGCTACCCCAGCATCCCTTCAGACGAACTCAGGCTGCATGCAGCCCACAGGATACCCCTGATGTAATGTAAGGGCCTGCTAGATTGGATATAGAGTGATTGGATAGATGCTGTGTCCTTCTATTATATAGTTTTGGTAAATCTAAAGGAGATTGTACATTCAGATTGTATAGTGTATGGCCACATTTTGCGTTTTCAGTGTCCTTAACTGTTAACAGCATACCAAACACAGAAACAAGCACACATTTTGGCACATGAAAAAATGGGTGACAGATGCAGCAAAATGCGCAGTAAAAAATGTGCACCTCGCTTCACGTCAAAATGTCCCATGGTCTACTTTGCCAGGTGAAGCGCAGCTCATTGAAATCAACGGGCTGCCCTATGTGTGTCAATTGGAAAAAATGAGCCATAAAACATGCACTCCCTCTACCCTCGGTGTGAATGGGGCCTGAAACTGAAATTGGTACGTTTACACAGAAGAAAGAGGCTCCATCCACATGCGTTTCTGAACGCATGGCAATCTGCACAGAAAATGTATGCTTTGCCATGCATTTCAGAAACACGCTGCAAATGTACATCATGTTTGTGTTGTCCTTACATGTTAGAGGCACCCCAAAAGCGGCAAACGCACCAAAAAATTCAGTAACGTACCATGATCCACTCCAAAAAAAAGTTCTGGAGCATTTCTGGGGCAATTTTTGTCTGTATAGCAGCCCTTTCAAGTGAATTAACTGCCCTATGTGTGATGAGTGAAAACGCTTCAAAACACCCAACACAAACGCATGGGGGAATGTGAGTCTTTAATACATGGAGATGTGAATGGGGCCTGACAACTGAACGTCTCCATCCATTCCCTCCTATGTACTCGTATAAAGATGGCTATACACTATACAATCTGTTTGTACAATTTCCTTTAGATTTACTAGAACTATGGAATAGAAGGACACACCTGAACAATCTATTCCATTTGTATCAAATCAGACAGGCCCTTGTACTACATAACTGATGGGAGGAAGGTAATATCGTAATAAGGGTGGTGTGGTCTAGAGTGGTGAACACACGCTATCACACCCTCTTCTGTGATGCAACAAGGAAGTGAAGGCTTCTGGGAAGTGGAGTTCAGGCAGTGAATGCTAAGAGACCATCTACAGGAAATTATACAATCTGAAAATCTTTTCAAAATCTCACAGAAACTGACAAAATAATTAAACGTCTTGTGGATGAGGTAAGTGAGAGAAAAGCACATTGGGATGGCTGGGCCAGAAATGGCATTGGAAAACGCTGCTATTTATGATGAAAAGTGAAATTGTGCTCAAAAAGGGGAACTTATCCTTTAAAGTGTATGTCAGAGAAAGAAAAACAGAAGCAGTACATTCCTGCAGTACACTCAGCTCCTAATTTCTTATTGTGAGCTGACTGCATATAGCATTTTTGTTGACTGAATGGTGTCAGCCCTTCCTAGTTGTCTTTTCGTAAACTACCAAATCCCTCCCACTGTCCTCATCTTTAAAACATGGGAGCTGAGTGTTCTGCAGCTATATTTGTTAGACTCCCTGTGATAACAAAGAAGTGTGCACGGGACAGTCCTGGATTTCTGAAAAGGTCAACAGAATGTTTTTCTGCACTTATCAAACAGGGATAACAAAATGAATTCAATGGTATAGTTAAAAGACCAAAAGGGAACAAAATAAGAAAAGTTAATTGTTAGGGTTCACATAGAGTTTAAAGACCTGCTAAAGTGAAATAGCCAGTGGCTGTTAAATTTAAATATGTAGCTTGTATGACAAACAAATGACAATTTTTTCCTGGACGCATCTTTGAAAGCTAAATAACTTTGTGAGCGCCATTCTGCCATAGTATATGAATTGGTACAGTCAGGTTTACTTCTTAATGGTTAATTTCTGAATGGGACTAACATGCCTGCCCACAAAAAGAACCATACACACGCTATACAGTGGATATAAAAAGTCTACACACCCCTGTCAAAATGTCAGGTTTCTGTGATGTAAAAAAAATTAGACAAAGAAATAATTTCAGATCTTTTTCCACCTTTAATGTAACCTATAAACTGTACAACTCAGTTGAACAACAAACTGAAATCGTTTAGGTGGAAGGAGGTAAAAAAAAAAAAAAATGTGGTTGCATAAGTGTGTACACCCTCTTATCACTGGGGCTGTAGCTGTGTTCAGAATTAAGCAATCACATTCAAAATCATGTTAAATAGGAGTCAGTACACACCTGCCATCATTTAAAGTGCCTCTGATTAACCCCAAATAAAGTTCAGCTGTTCTAGTAGGTCTTTACTGACATTTTCTTAGTCACATCCTACAGCAAAAGCCATGGACTGCAGAGAGCTTCCAAAGCTCCACTGCACATACCAAGCAGCCATAACGTTATGACCACTGACAGGTTACGTGAATAACATTGATGATCTTGTGGCAATGGCACCTGAAAGTGGGTGGGATATATTAGGCAGCAAATAAACATGTTCCTGAAGCTGATGTGTTAAAAGCAGAACAAATGGGCAAGCATAAAGATCTGAGTGAATTCAACAAGGGGCAACTTGTAATAGCTAGGTGACTGTCAGAGCATCTACAAAGCTGCAGTTCTTGTGGGATGTTCCCAGTCTGCAGTGGTCAGGACTGACCAAAAGTGGTTCAAGCAAAGAAAAGTGGCAAAACAAAGACAGCATGATGGGCAGTCAAGGCTCACTGGAGAGCAAAGGTTGGCTCTTGATGGTTCAAAAAGATGTCAGAACACATAGTGCATTGCAGTTTGTTGTGTATGGGGCTGCAAAGCTGCAGAGCAGAGTGTCCTTGCTGACCCTTTTCCACAACCAAAAGCACCTACAATGGGCATGTAATCATCAGGACCAGACCACAGAGCAATGGAAAAAGGTGGCCTGGTTTGGTGAAACACATTTTCTCTTATATTATGTGAATGTCTGGGTGTGTGTGCGTCACTTACCTAGGGAAGAGATGGCACCAGCATTCACTATGAGAAGAAGGCAAGCAGGCAGAGGCAGTATGATGCTTTGTCTAAAGGAGTCCATGCCTCAATTGATCAGGATCAATGTTTTGGCAGCAAAAGTGTAACTTACACAAAATTAGCTAGGTGGTCATAATGTTATGGTGGGTGGTCATAATGTTATGACTGATCTGTGAATATTCTTGTGTAGAATAAAGGCAAAAAAAACAAAATAACAAAACTTGTCATACTTACCTTCTCTGTGCAATAGGTTTGCAAAGAGCAGCTTCAATCCTCCTCTTCTCAGGTCCCCCACCATCATTCCTGGTCCCTCCCTACTGCTGAGTGCCCCCAGGGCAAGCAGCTTGCTATGGGGGCAACAAAGCAGGCTTGCTCCCAAGCCGCTGCTTTGCGTGTCCAGCTCAGCCCTGCCCCCTCTCTCTTCATTGGCTCACTGGCTGTGATTAACAGCAGCAGGAGCCAATGGCTCACTCTGCTGTCTCAGCCAATGAGGGGGGAAAATCCTTGGAGAGCCATCCCATGCACATCATTGGACCACGTAACGTAAGTATTGGGGGGGGGGCTGCTGCACACAGACGTTTTTTATCTTCATGCATAATATGCATGAAGGTAAAAACTTTCAGCCTTTACAACCACTTTCAAATTAGTAAATAAAAGCAGAAATGTCCTCTTGCAAAATGCTAAACAATTCATTTGAAATGAGACAACCAGTTCCAAAATTTCAGAACAGACCACACTGAGCTGCTGCACAAGCTGGTCTGGCTGATACTAATGAGCAACATGGAGTCTTGGCAGCTGGTCTGGCCAGCTGGTGGGGCAGAGCGTGCCTTCACACATGCCAAGCGTCTCACTGCACACAGGAAAGTGTTAGTGAGAAGCTGCGACATTCATCAGTAACAATGGCCAAAAGTGGGCCACTGATTAAAACACTTTACCTGCATCTGCATGCACTGCGAAGACTGGAAAATATAGCAAAGGAAGCACAGACAGCATGAAAAGAGAGCGAAGATATAACACCTAGCACACTGAAAGGTAAGTATAAAACTTCATTTACAGGATGCCCTTGTACTTTTTTTTTTCCTAAGATGACAGGTTCACTTTAAGAGCTGCTTCAAAACCACAACTTTCACCCAAAATGGAAAGCTAAAGAAAGTCTCAAACTGATATTTCTAAGGCTCGAAACCTGTGAGGTCAGCAGAGTTTATATGAATGGAGAGGGTATGGAAAAACAGCCACAAGCAGGAGGCCGGTGCTGGCTCATTGGGTGGGTGATCGGAACTCATGAAGAGTGTCATAGATACTCCATTAGATACTCCATAGACATCTACTGTTATCTCACAGGAGTGCAGCAAGTGATGGAATGTGCAGCAGATTCATGTACGTGCTGAAATGATGTATTTGCATTTGTCACAACTCTAACCCAACTGTGAAGTAGCAGACTACTCCTCAAGTGGAGTAGATATATGGAGAACCTTGAAGAGTGTATATCGATGTGTGTGTATATATTTGTACACACAAACACCAATATAATCATACATCCCTGTATTCGAATATTATTTTATATACTGTAGTTCTATGTCATATTCCATAATGTACTTATAATGATGTATTTTAGTTATATAAATATTATTATGCAGGATTTATATAGTGCCAACCGTTTGCACATCGCTTTACAACTTGCGGGCAAACAGTACAGTTGCAATATAATTCAATACAGGAGGAATCAGAGGGCCCTGCTCATTGGAGCTTACAATCTAGAAGGGGAGGGTCACGTGATACAAAAGGTAACAGCTGTGGGGATGAGCTGATGGAGAAAATAAAAGTACAGTTGTTAGGTGGGGTCAGGATAGGCTTCCCTGAAGAGAAAAGTTTTCAGGGATCGGCTAAAAGTGGACAGAGTAGGAGATAGCCAGACAGACTGGGGTGGGGAGTTCCAGAGGATGGGAGAGGCTCAGGAGAAGTCCTGGAAGAGAGCATGGGAGTAGTTGACAAGGGAACTAGAGTGCAGCAGGTCTTGGGAGGAACAAAGAGAACGATTTGTTTGGTAGTTTAAGATTAGGTTAGTGATGTAGCTTGGGGTAGAATTGTTAGTATTTTTAAAGGAGTTGCAGTAGTTGAGGCAAGAGATGACCACGGAGTAGACTAGGAGCTCTGTGGTGTCATTGGTTAGGAAGGGGCGTATTTTGGAAGCTCAGTCGTCATGCTTTGGAAAGTGATTGGATGTGGGGCCAAAAGCAGAGTTCAGAGTCTAGGGTTACACCTAGCACCCTGCCATGCCATGCGGTTGACAGTTGATCTTGACAGAGAAGTCAGGGGAAGGGGCAGGTAGGGGAGGAATTATTAAGAGCTTGGCTTTGGACAGATGAAGTTTGAGGAAGTGGTGTGACATCCAGACTGGTATGTCGGTCAGTAAATTAGTGATACGTGAGGAGACAGATATTGTAAGCTCAGGGGTAGAGAGATAGATTTGGGTTTGTCAGTGTAGAAGTGATATGGAAAGCCATGGGAAGCTTTCATGGAAAATGTTTCTCAAACAAACAAATTTCTAATAGTCTATATGGTTTTCATTTGGTTTTGTTCATTAGTTCCAATGGGATGTTAAAAGCAAACATGTTTTTGAAGTACTTTTGAATTGTATTGGTTAATCCAACAAATGTACTGAGAATGTTCAGTCAAATGTGCACACAAAAGTTCAGCCAGCTTTAGATATAAATGTATGGGTGAAAAACACAGGCACAAGGCAGCTGGACAGTTCTGACAAGAGAACATATTACATACATTAGAAACCTGTATAGAAGCTAAGGCCCCTTTCACACAAGTGGTCGGATCATGTCTGCCGGTCTGTTTTTCAGGCAGACCCAATTGGACACTCCATTCTCCTCTATGGACAGTTGGATGTAAATTCACTCGTGTCCATTTACACCTGGCTACCTCCGATCTGATAAAAACTAAATTAAAGGGCATCGATTCCCCTTCATCTGGTGGGATTGGAGGGCAGCTGGGTGTAAACAGACAGCCGGGATTTTACATTCGACTGCCCATAGAGCACAGCAGGCTGCGTCTGTGTCCGTGCTGCATAAGGCAGACCATAGATGATGCAATTTTCTTTCCTGTAACCACAAAAGAAAGTCACTCGATTCCTCCATCGACACAGTCAGTGTTGATGGGGGAATCCCTCCAGCGAAGCTACTGTGTTCTCCTGGGATGAGGGGGGGGGGTGCTTGTTCAGGAAGCTGTCCCTGCCGGGAGTGATTATTGCTAGTGACTATAGCCGCTGGAAATAATCGCTTGAAAAATCAAACAGGCTGGTTGTACCCAAGTCATACAACAATCAAATTGGGTACAATCAGACTGCCCATGGAAATCCTCTTAAACTGACCATAGATGGTCCAAATCTCAGTCAGTTTAGCAAGGTCTGGCTGAGATTTGAACCATCTATGGCCAGCATCAGAGGAGCGGACACAGACCTCTCATCTGGCTGCTCCACTCACTTTGGCAGAAGATTCCCTGCTGAGAAAAAACAGATACGGTCCATGTTAAGGGAGCCTATCACTGCCATGCCAATCAAATGGTTCTACACTTTCTGAGTCATTGAACTTGAAGTGTGCAGACTATGAGCTGTGACACGACGGATTTTCCTGGCCTGCATGCTTGTCTGGGTCAGTGTCTCAAAGTACAAAAACCAAAGACAACCATGCAACTAGTATTTTCAGAAGAACAGCAATGGCAACCTACTAATGTACCTCTGCAAACCCTATCTCTAAAATCGCATATAAGCTTTTCATTTTGTTTTAAAAGTCAAATTTGCAGCTTTTATTAAAATAATCCTTGGAGACCCTGCTATGAAGACCCTTGTTCATCAGTTCTTGTGACAATGCTCTGTCTCTCAGTTGGGCTCCTGTACAGTCACCCAGGCTTCTAATGGAGATTATAAGAAGGCATTCCAACACACAATATGCAGTTATTGTTCACTGTTGTCGCCATCAGGAAACCCACCGTGAGAAATGAAATGCAGCCGTTGCTAGAGTGCATGTAGACAGGAAGTGGCTGCAAAGAGGCTACAGGAGATTGCAAGCAATGACATGCAACAAGGGATTAAAAAAGGTTAAAACAAGTATTTTATATAAAATATGATAACTGTGTATGATACAGGGTGCTTTAACAAACTAAAAGTCGTGCATTTAGGGCTTACATCTACTTTAAAGCAGAACTCTGGGCTAAAACTTCTTTACATGTCCTTGTTGCTGATTTCCTACCTTCACCAGGGGCTGACTGACCATTCGGGTACTGCCTGAGGGCCCAGGGTCAATAGGGGGCCCCATGAGATGCCCCTGGTACCTTTTATAGGCTTTTTTGGGTGTGGTTTGAGTGTGGGCGAGGACACAGGGGCCTCATTATCCCCTATTGCCCAGGGGCCCCATGAGTTGTCAGGCCGCCCCTGACCTTCACTGAATATGTCATCCATCTTCTGGTTCACTCAGTAGTTGCTCTGAAATAGCCTATTCATTTTCAAATAACCGTTACTTCTCTTTGGTTTCCTGTTTGTAAGACCGATGACTTCTATGCCTCCTTTTCCCCCAGCCAATAGTCTTGGTACATCCCTTCTGTAGTTTTTCTTCAGGGAGCAGTGATGTAATTCAGCCCCACTTGCAGTGGTGGGTGGACCAAGACTCTCAGACATATTCAACATGTACAGGTCTAGTGTACCTGCCCACATTCACTACAGTCCCTGTGGTTGATGGGAACTGTAGTTTCCTATTACTGCAGAGAGAGGAGAGGATGTGGTGTAATCCCTGCTGTTACACCTCCTCCTTGGCAGAGCAGACGCTATTATCATTTGAATTACAGTCATGACATTTCAGTTAGTCTTTTCTCCTAAATTGTAAGGATTTTCAAAATTGTATTACCTGTTTAGTGTTTTCTGTAGGAGGTGTACTACTAGGTGATTTTTATTTGCCTATCCTGGAGTTCTTCTTTAAAGCATATCTAAAGACAAAACTTTGTTTTCA